>NW_026020011.1:2315754-2512175 GCF_900185275.1 Solanum verrucosum
TTTTCGATATGATATATGGCTAATTAAACACATCAAGAAGCAAGATTTTTCAAGATCAAAGCACGAATAAAAGTTAGTAACACAAAACAAAATGTATATGATACGAAAGAGAAAAATGAGAGATGTACTTGGCAATCACAATAACAAGGACAAAAATAGGGATAATTACAAATTTAATAACTTAGTTATTGGTAAATTCTAATTATGATCCTTGTAATATTTAACCTTGAATTAATTAGAATTCATATTTTTAGTCCATTTAGGTAGGAAGTATGTTATATTTAGATTATTATTATTAGACCTATAGTACCTTTAATTGTGGAGCAACTATACAAAGTTAGCATAATAATAAATGATTAATTAAATAGTTAAATAATCAATAGTTCATCAAATTTGAGAAGATCACTAGATAGTATAACATTGCACATTTTAAATAACTCTCAAAAACTTGGTTGAAGTTAGTTAGGTTCGTCGGCCAGTCAAGTATTGAGATCTGCAAGATGTCAAATACTTCGACAACATTTATCAGGTGAAGAGAAGGAAGTGATAGGTTTAGTAGGGATTTGAATCTACAATAACAAATGACACTCTCTTACCTCTTCCATACTGTGAGTCTATGTCTTCCTGATAGATTCTACTTTACACTTAAGAAATTTTTTGTCTAAGCCTATCTAGATAACACAAGGACCAACATTAAATTAAGGACTATAACACAAATTTCCACAAGAAAATTATATTGTTTGAAATTTCAGAAACTAATTTGGTGCATCAAAGTGTTGAGATCTACAGGGTGGCAGGTAGTTCGACGACCTTGTAACAGATGAGGAGAAGGAGGTGAAAGACTAAGCAGGGCTCGAACCTACGATAATAGATTACACTCTCTTACCTCTTTCATAATGTGGGTCTATGTCTTCATGATAGATTCTATTTTCCACCTAAAAGAAATTTTTATCCAAGTCTATCTAGATAACACAAGGACCAACATTAAATAATTAAGGACTATAACACAAAATTCCACAAGAAAATTGTGTTGTTTGAAATTTCAAAATTTGTTAGAAGTTACAATCTATGAAAGTTCATCATACTAGGCCATTAAATCAGCTATTTAATTAAACCCATACATAGTTTCTCAAAATAAACACACTTTCAAGTTTAACACACAAAAAAATATGCCTTTCCTCTAGTTTCCCCCCCTTTTTGTCTTTCTTTATTTTGGTCAATATTATTTATGTCATTCATGTTGCCACTTTTTGTAAGAATTATTATTTATTTACTATTAATTATTTCTTACTTATGGCCCAAGTTTACTTGGAATCAAAGTAATACCATAAATAATATTTAATAAGGAATAGATCTCGTCCGTACATTGGTTACTTGATGGACGTACCAGATTAAGTCATAACCTCTATAAATTGATCCTCCCTCCACCCATTAGGGTTACCACATATTCTCTACATTAATTCCATCGCTGACGGTTGTGGTAACATAAAGTTAGGGAATGGAGGTAGAAACTAATTTACGACTAACGCTTCCGCTTCTCTTTGTGATGATGTCTTCCGCATCAGGTATGTGCCTCTAACATTCTCTATGTAAGATTATCATGTTCAAGATCCTGAAAGTATTTAATCTTACATGTTGCATCAGAGCCTGGATTGTTTGAACGGATAATCTTCGTATATCTTGCATCTTTATGAATAATATTTACATAATATGTATATGTGAAATTATATATATGGTTCATAGTTTGGGATTAAAAAAAAAGAAAAAATCGTGCGATATGTGAAGATGGTTATGAACAATCGTCGTTTTCTTTTGAACAATTTAATTTGACTGTTTCATAGAAACTTTGATAGTTAATTGTTTAAATTAATAAAGTAAAATAATCGAAAAGAGGGTTATATGGATGTGGCATTTTTTGGAGAATTGTTTTTTAACCTTTTCCGCATCAGTTTGTCTTTATTATTAAAATAAGAAAAAATGAATGAACTTAATTTGAAGGCCTTTCTTCATTTAATATTGAGTGAATTGATGTTATCAATAACGACAATGAACAATTTTGTTTTATTGCACAAGTTATTGATTTTATTATTAAAATAATATTATTATTCTTTTAGTTTATGTGGTAATGAATCAATTGTGCAACAAATTAAAGTGGCCTACAAAAATTAATTTTTACATATATAATATTTATGATCACTTGGCATATGTGGATTAGTACAATTCATTATTTATTGGCATATTCAATATTTCAAGAGAGACTAGTATGGTTTTTCAACCTGATGCATGTATTATGTTTCTATAGTTTGTTAGTCACCAAAGTAGCCAAACTAAAATGTATAAAATTATTCACATGCACACAATTTTATGATATTATCTGTGCTTTGTATTTATATAGTTTGTTAGTCACCAAAGTGGCCAAACTAGAGAAATTAACGTCTACACATATCATGTTTATGATCACTTGATGCATGTATTATGTTTCTATAGTTTGTTAGTCACCAAAGTGGCCAAACTAAAATGTATAAAATTATTCACATGCACAAAATTTTATGATATTATGTGTGCATTTATATTTATATAGCTTGTTAGTCACCAAGTGGCCAAACTAGTATTGTTAAGAAAAATATGCATTCATAAAAGTGTCATTTATCTATGAAGGTTAATTAAATGCCTATATATTGAAAAATAAATAGATACATTGGCTTTCACTATTGCTAGAACTTAAGAATTTACCCAAAGGTGAATCAATCATTCTACGAATAGTGAAAATTATGAGGTAAATTAATCTTTTTAGTCAAACCTATATTGTATATCCAAAGATGTCATATATGTTTGATTAAAAAATATTCAATTACCTATTAAAGATAAAATTGACATTTAAATTATGATAATGTGTCGTAGTATCTACCCAAAGGAGAATTACGATATATTTTTATCGCTTTACTGAATTCACATTATTTTCTGATTTGTGAGCATGTATATCTATTTTGCAGTTATTCCTCTTCATTCACATGCTTCGTCTGTTACTATGTTCAATGGATTGAACTTCTCTGAATAGCATGAACAAGTACAGTTCCACTTAGGTGTAATGGATCTTGACTTAGCTCTGCTGAATGACAAACCTACTGCTATTACTGATAAGAGCAGTGAGGATGAGAAGTCTTTTCATAAATCATGGGAACGCTCTAACAGATTAAGCCTTATGTTCATGCGAATAACTATTGCTAACAATATTAAGAGTACTATTCCACAAACAGAAAGTGCCAGGGAATACCTGAAGTTTGTGGAAGAACGTTTTCGTTCTGCTGATAAGTCTCTCGCTGGTACACTAATGGCTGAACTCACGACCATGAAGTTTGATGGGTCGCGTAGTATGCAAAATCATATCATCGAGATGACTAATATTGCAGCAAGATTTAGGACCTTGGGGATGAAAGTGGATGACACCTTATTGGTTCAGTTCATTCTGAACTCATTGCCTCTTGAGTATGGACCATTCCAAATTAACTATAACACTATTAAGGATAAGTGAGATGTTAGTGAATTGTCCAGTATGCTTACTCAAGAGGAGTCAAGACTTAAGAAACAAGGAGGTCATCCCATTAACCTCATAGGTCAAGGAGCTGGTAAAAGACTTCAAGTGAAGGCCAACAAGTTTAAGAAAAAGAAAGCACCTGCTAAAGGTCCACAGGATGCTCATAAGGAACTCAAGGTTGATGTGTGTCGTTTTTGTAAAAAGGAAGGACACTATCAGAAAGATTGCCTGAAACGTAAAGCTTGGTTTGAAAAGAAAGGTACATTTAGTGCTTTTGTATGTTTCGAATCAAATTTAGTAAAAGTTCCTAATAATATTGGTGGCCTGATTCTGGTGCAACTACTCATGTATCCACTATGTTGCAGGGATTCACTACGATCCAAACTACAAATCCAAATAAGGATTTCGTAATTATGGGAAATCGTATGAAGGCTCAAATTGAAGGCATAGGGACTTACCGATTGATCTTGGAGACTGGACATCACCTTGATCTATAACAGACTCTTTATGTTCCTTCAGTTTCGAGGAATTTGATTTCCCTTTCAAGACTTGATGTTTCTGGATTTGATTTTAAGTTTGGACATGGATGTTTCAATTTATATAAGAATACTATTTGTTTATGGTTTTGGTGTTCTTATTGATGGTTTATATAGATTGAAACTCGATAATAATTTTTGTGAATCCCTGCTTACTATTCATCAAAATATTGGAATTAAATGTAGTTCACTAAATGAAAGTTCTGCTTATTTGTGGCATAAATGTTTGGGTCATGTATCCAAAGAACGATTAAAAAGATTAGTAAAGAATGAAATTCTTTTGAATTTGAATTTTGCTGATCTTGATATATGTTTGGATTGCATTAAAGGAAAGCAAACCAAACATACCAAGAAAGAAGCCACAAGGACCACTCAACTTTTTGAAATTATACATACTGATATTTGTAGACCTTTTGATGTTCCATCTTTTGGTGGAGAAAAATATTTTATCACCTTTATCGATGATTTTTCACGTTATGGATTTATCTATTTGTTGAAAGAAAAATTTCAAGCAGCTGACACTCTCAAAGTGTACGTTAATGAGGTTGAAAGACAATTAGATAGAAAGGTTAAAATCATTAGGTCAGATAGAGGTGGTGAATATTATGGAAAGTATAACTAATCAGGACAATGTCCAGGTCCATTTGCAAAATTTATTGAAGAACATGGCATATGTGCACAGTATACTATGCCAGGAACACCTCAACAAAATGGTGTTGCAGAAAGGCGTAATCAAACACTTATGGATATGGTTAGGAGTATGATGAGTAATTCCTCATTACCCAAATCATTGTGGATGCATGCTCTTAAAACCGCTATATATTTATTAAACAGGATTCCTAGTAAGGCAGTTCCAAAGACCCTTTTTGAACTGTGGACGAGAAGGAAGCCTAGTTTAAGACACCTGCATGTTTGGGGTTGTCAAGCGTAAGCTAGAGTTTATAATCCACATGAAAAGAAATTAGATTCTCGAATGGTAAGTGGTTAATTTATTGGTTATCCAGAGAAATCTAAAGGGTATAGATTTTACTGTCCAAATCATAGTTCGAGAATTGTTGAAACCGGTAATGCAAAATTCATTGAGAATGGTGAAGTTAGTGGGAGTGTTGAATGACAAAGTGTGGAAATTAATGAGGTAAGGGTAAATATTTCATTGCCCATAAATGTACCTACTTCCGCACCAATAACAAATGTTGTTCCTCTTGTTGAAAAACACTTTAACAATGTTGAACAATATTTGGGTGAAACACTTCAAGAAGGAACTAACTCACAAATATTTGATGCAAATGAATCACAAACAGTGTCATTAAGAAAATCTCAAAGAGAAAGAAAATCGGCCATTTCAGATGATTATGTGATTTATTTGCAAGAGTCAGATTTTGACATTGGAATTAAAAAAGATCCTGTTTCATTTTCACAGGCTATAGAAAGCACTGAGTCTGATAAATGGATTAATGCCATGAACGAAGAGTTAAAATCCATGGAATACAACAAAGTCTGGGATCTTGTTCAATTACCATAAAGTTCTAAAAGAATCGGATGTAGATGGGTCTTTAAGACCAAACGCGATTCTAATGGTAATATTGAACGATATAAAGCCAAACTTGTTGCCAAGGGATACACTCAAAAAGGAGGCATTGATTATAAAGAGACCTTTTCACCGGTCTCAAAGAAAGACTCATTAAGAATTGTTTTGGCTTTAGTAGCTAATTATGATTTAGAGTTACATCAAATGGATGTGAAAACTACATTTCTTAATGGAGACCTCGAGGAGGATGTTTATATGGACCAACCAGAAGGTTTCGAAATTAAAGGAAAAGATCAGATGGTGTGTAAATTAAAGAAGTCAATATATGGACTCAAACAAGCCTCACGACAATGGTACATAAAGTTTAATGATACCATAACATCTTTTGGATTTAAGGAAATTACCGTTGATCGGTGCATATACCAAAAGATTAGTGGGAGTAAATTAATATTTTTAGTCCTGTATGTTGATGACATTTTACTTGCTGCTAATGATCTAGGCATATTGCGTGAGACGAAAGACTTTCTCTCTATGAACTTTGAATGAAAGATATGGGTGAGACATCATATGTGATAAGGATAGAAATATTTTGTGATAGATCACAAGGATTATTGGGACTGTCTCAAAAAGGTTATATCGAAAGAGTTCTAGAGAGATTTAGCATGAACAATTAAGAATAGTTTCTATACAAAAAAATGGGACAAATTTAATCTAATGCAATGCCCAAAGAGTGATGTAGAACGAAAAGAAATGAAATCAATTCCTTCATCTTTTATTGTTGGAAGTTTGATGTATGTTCAAACTTGCACAAGATCGGATATTAGTTTTGCGGTCGGAATGCTAGGAAGATATCAAAGTAATCCTGGAATGAATTAATAAAAAAAACTGCAAAGAAAGTTTGTGGCATGTTATGAAGCCACAATTCATGCATTATGGTTGCGGAACTTCATTTCAAGACTTGGGGTTGTCGACACAATTACCAAGTCGCTGAAAATTTATTGTGATAATGCTGCAGCAGTATTCTTCTCCAAGAACAATAAGTACTCCAAATGTGCCAAACATAAATACTTTACTGTTGAGGAAGAAGTTCAGAAACAAAGAGTGTTACTTGAGAATATTAGAACTGATCTCATGATTGCAGATCCATTAACAAAAGGCTTACAACTAAAGATATTTAAAGAACATGTTCAAATGGGTCTTGGTTGTACTTATGATTGATACATTTATGATGTTTTTACACTCTGAGCTCAAATTATGTGTTTCTGATATACATTAATGAATTTCTTATTTCTCATAATGGTGTATACATTATTGTCTTGAGATATTACAAGATAAGTCTCTATGAGACATTATTGTGGACCATAATGTTATATGTTTTAGAGCTTGTGAACCTAGTATGATAAGTTGCTAATGTAGTAGTATATGGAAGGAAGTATGTAGCTTAAAATTTATGTACAACCGCCATAACTCGCATTAGTAGTTTGTTATATTGTGGTATTTATAATGGACATTATAAAAGAGATATATTAGACGCGCAACTAATGTTTATTAAATATTAATGCTATATGGTCATTGGGCCAAGTGGGAGAATGTAAGAATTATTATTTATTTACTATTAATTATTTCTTACTTATGGCCCAAGTTTACTTGGAATCAAAGTAATACCATAAATAATATTTAATAAGGAATAGATCTCGTCCGTACATTGGTTACTTGATGGACGTACCAGATTAAGTCATAACCTCTATAAATTGGTCCTACCTCCACCCATTAGGGTTACCACATATTCTCTACATTAATTCCATCGTTGACGGTTGTGGTAACATAAAGTTAGGGCAAGGAGGTAGAAACCAATTTACGACTAACGTTTCCGCTTCTCTTTGTGATGAAGTCTTCCGCATCAGGTATGTGCCTCTAACATTCTCTATGTAAGATTATCATGTTCAAGATCCTGAAAGTATTTAATCTTACACTTTTGACATTACCAATCGATGCACCTACCCAGGGCCGCTGCCTCTCTTGGGGAGGCAGACGACTCGACTCGGGCCAAACTTGGAACCTTAATGTGAACCCAGGAACAATCCAGGCTCGCATTTGGGGCTGAACCAATTGTAATTTTAATGGTAATGGCCGAGGCAAATGCAAGACTAGAGATTGTAATGGGCTGCTAGAATGTCAAGGTTATGGTAGTCCACCAACACTTTAGCCGAATTTGCACTTAACCAACCCAATAACTTGGACTTTATCGATATTTCTCTAGTTGATGGATTCAACATCCTTATGGAATTCAGCCCAATTAATGGTGGGTGTCGTAATCTCCTATGCAATGCATCTATTAACGACCAATGTCCAAACGAATTATGAACAGACTATGATGACTAGCATCCTCACTTATGGAATGAAATTGAGTTGATGGAGTAGCCAGTGCCCTTGAGTTATTCTCTTCGATATCGCCTTCTCTCATCGTTAAAGGCACCGGGTGGGTGTAACAACCCATGCACGGTTTTCAAGACGAACGAATTTTGTTGTACAAATGGGCCAGGGTCATGTGGTCCTACTAATTTGTCAAAAAATTTCAAATAAAGATGCCCAGAAGCTTATAATTATCCACAAAATGATCCAACAAGTTTGTTTACATGCCCTGCTGAAACAAATTACAAGGTTGTTTTCTGCCCTTGAAGGCTACAAATAAAAATTAAAACTATAGTACTAAAAACTATATATTATACTGAATAAGAATAGAGTGTGACAAAAGAGGAGAGAGCTGGTGAGTTGCCTTGTTCAATGTTGTTGCATTCATCTGCAGTTGATTTTATGAAATAAATAAGGTAAAGACTTTATGTTGTATTGGTATTACAGGTGTCAAAGAACGACTATCACAGTCAAAGAAAAAGGTAGAAATAATTTTAGGAACAAAAATTGTTTCTATAAATAAAATATTTGCCTATGATAAAAAAAAAAGGAAAATGGAAATTATAAGAGAAGGTATTTAGAAAATCTAAAGAAAACCTCTTGTAAATGTCTTAATCTAGAACAGATTAAGGAAAATCTACAAAGATCTTATGGTGAAAATCCCTTAGAAAAATGGGGAAAAAATCAAGAAAGGGAAACATTAATACTCAAAGACCCCAGTATCATAATTAGAGTAAAACCTATGCTCTATAACGAAGATGATAAAATTGAGTTTAGAGCTCAACTAAGAGAATTAATCAACCTAAAACTTTTTAGGATGAATAAAAGCCCTCATAGCAGTCCCATTTATGGTAAAAAACCATGCTGAAATAAAAAGAGGAAAAGCTCGAATGGTCATAAACTAAAAAGAGCTAAATAAAAATTGCATATTTGACAGATATTTTATCCCAAATAAAAACAATCTTATAAACCTTGCCAAGGGAAAAACTTACTTTTCAAAATTTGACTGTAAAAGTCAATTTTGGAAAATAAAATTAGCAGAAGAATCTATCCCATTAACAGCGTTTAGTACGCCTACTGGACACTACAAATGGTTAGTCATGCCTTTCGGATTAAAAATCTCCCTCAAAATCTTTCAAAGAAAGATGGACAAAATATTTTCCGAAAAGGAATTTTTAATCATTTATATAGATGATATCCTAATATGTTCTCACACATATCAAGAACATTTAACACATTTAAAAGAATTTTCAGAAATATGTTAAAAAAATGGAATTATTCTAAGCCAAAAAAGGCAGAAATAAACAAAAATGAAATAGAATTCTTAGGAATGATTATTTAAAAAAATGGAATACAACTACAAGCTCATATCTCAAAAAAGATTGTAGAATTCCCTGACAAATTGACAACGAAACAGGAAATACAGCAATTTTTAGGATGTCTTAATTATGCAGGAGAATTTATTTCGGATCTAGCAAAAAAGAAAAATATCCTGCAAAAATTAATAAGAAAATCCAACAGACTTGGATGGACTGAAGAACACACTCAGTGCATTAAAAATTAAAGGAAGAATGCTTTAAGTTACCAAAACTTAGATTACCAGAAGAAAATAACAATTTGGAATTACAAACAGATGCTTCTGACTATCATTGTAGAGCATTATTACAAACTGATTTAAATGAAATTTGTAGGTACACAAGTGGTACTTTTAATGAAGTGGAAACGAGATATTCCACTAATGAAAAGGAATTATTAGCTATTGTTAGAGGAATTAGGAAATTTTCAACTTTCCTATTACCAAAAAAAATTGTTATTAGAACTGATAACACGTATGTATCAAGATTAATCTCAAACACACTTCCATCAGAACCACATAGAGGGGTTGTGATGCATCCTCGGATACATGCTATGCGAAATTTGTTTAGCATTCTTTATGTTGTATAAAGGTCATTTCTTTTCAAAACACCTTTTGTATTCTTGTATTCAAATTACTCTTGTATTCTTATCATTTTTATCTCATGGATTGCTACAATCAATTTTATAGATTTTAGGCTTACAGATAAAAAAACCTTCTCTAAATCTTGTATGGACTTGTACAAGTTATATAGAGCTATGCGACGTTTTCATGCTCTTTTTCTCACTAAGTGTAAGTGATATTGAATGTGTTTCATATTACTCTAGAAACATGAATGATGTATATTGTATTGTTAGTTTAATCATATAATATTTGATTCCTTATAGGTACTAAGTATTTTCAATTCTATGGATATAATAAAAATATGATATAATTTGTTTTTAAAGATAATATTTATGAAATACAGAGTTTTGCGTTTATACCTTTCTTTTGTTCCTTCGTTGAATAGTTTTTATCACTACCGCAACAATTCTCCTTTCAGGCAATGAACAGTTTTTCGCCTCCCTGACCTCAGTCTTTCAGCTACTTTCCTATTATTCATCCTTTAGGCTGAAGATCCATATCTTCACTTAAGACTATTCTTGGAATTTAGAGAAGACAGATATACAAATCAAACTGCTTATTTCATAATTTTATCTTCACACACAAATCATACATATTTTACTTATCCTTAGAATATAAAAATACTTTTCCCTGACGGGAGAAGTTTCTACTCACTTATCAAGGTACCTAACATTGTTCTCTAATAGTTGTTTTAGAGAAAATGTAGTTTTCCTACTAAGTGTGATTTCTCTCTTCTTTTATAGATGTAAGGAGGGACTAAGTATTACATTTTTGTTTTTCAGGGACTCCCCTGAAAACTTGGATAATTATTATGTTCGTCCTTTAATCATAGTTGTAAGGATAATGATGGTCGACTAGATTTGACATCTCTTTTTGACCGAAAAGATAAAGTGTGAAGAGATAAGATTTCCTTTTGTCTCTTTCTTCATGACGTAAGTGCTTACGTCTTTTGTCTTGTTGATTTTACAGCTGTTTGTTTTCAAGCTGAAACTTTACTCTGATCCATCTTTATGTATCGAGTGTTTGTGATCTAGAAACTTACAGGCAAGCTTCCACGTTTCTTCAGTTGCTTCTAGTCTAAGTTCAATGTCAAGGATTTTTTCCTTCAATGTTTTGGATTTGGATTTTCCTTTAGTCATTAAGATCCAATCGTGATCTTGGTCTAAGACTTTGTAATCTTCATTCTAAAAACGTTTGAGAATAAAATATAGTTCTTTAATTCCCAAAGCTCTTTTAGTTTGTATCCATTTTTTGTTTAGATGCGGGAGCTTTTTATCTATTCATATTGTTTTGATATTAAAATCTTTCAATTTTTCTACCGTAATATAGTTGATGGTAGGAAAATATAGTTGCAAGTCTTTGCTTTCCATGGAGATACTAAAGAATCTGCAATAGACTCCTTCACCTTGTGCATAATTTTTTACTGAGCTTATCAGTTGTTCAGGTAGTTTGGATATCTCCTGTAGATTTGGTTAGCATAAACTTGGTCTAAGTAACCAAATCCAAATAATTGAGCTATAAAACCCAGTGATCCGTTCGGAAATATTGAAATTCTCGAAAACAAACTAGTTGTCCCTAAAACTCCGAATGTTTCTCCACTTGCTTTAGGGAGATTGTAAATATATCTTGTAAAAGCAATATATTCTTCCTCTTCGGATTTTGTTTTCCAACCTGAAAAGAAGAAAAAACTTATGTTCCAAATGGAACTTTGTTAACACTTCCTTATGGTTTCCCAGAGATAAATTTTTCAACTTTCGTTGAAGATGTGCTCTCTTCTTCTTTCGAAGAATTGGCCTCATTTTGATTTGCTTGGCTTTTACCTTTGTCATTAGACTCAGCTTTCGGCATATTCATGCTTACCGATGAGATGTTTTTGGCACTTGGTGCTAATAGGACAGCTCCTGCCACTTCGTTGGGATTAATATTCCTTTCAGGATTTGAATTCCTTCTTAGACATATGTCCAGATGTTCACATAACAAAAGAAATTCGTTCATATTTTAAATTTGATCATCACTGAGTTGATCGATTTCATATTGCATTTTTCTTGCTTGTTCGGACAAGCTTACTAATTCATCTCTGATGTTGAATAGTTTGTGGCTTTTTTCATCAATGGACTTTTCCACAAGTTGCATTTTTTTAAATACACTGTTAATCAGAATTTGTGTTTGATTATCCATATTGGACGTTTCTTGAGAGAAAATCTGCAAGAGAATTATCAATTCCTTTAATATGTTCTATTTTAAAAGAATAGAATGATAATAAAACCTGCCACCTATGCAATCTTCTGTATTGTGATTCTGATGGAAGTTTATTTGAGATTATATAATCCTGATACCTGCATGCTATCAATTCTAATAACAAATTGTTTTGATAACAGGAAAGCTGAAAATTTTCTAATTCCTCTAACAATAGCTAATAATTCCTTTTCATTAGTGCAATATCTCGTTTTCGCTTCATTCAAAGTACCACTTGTGTACCTGCAGATTTCATTTAAATCAGTTTGTAGTAATGCTCCATAATGATAGTCAGAACAATCTATTTGTAATACCAAATTGTCATTTTCTTCTGGTAATCTAAGTTTTGGTAACTTAGAGCATTCTTCCTTTAATTTTTTAATGTACTGAGTGTGCTCTTCAGTCCATCTTTCTTATTAATTTTTCCAGAATATTTTTCTTTTTTGCTAAATTCGGAATAAATTCTACTCCATAATTAAGACATCCTAAAAATCGTTGTATTTCTTGTTTCGTTGTCAATTTGTTAGGTCTACAATCTTTTTGAGACGTGAGCTTGTAATTCGATTCCATTTTTTGAAATAATCATTCCTAAGAATTCTATTTCATTTTTGTTTATTTCTGCCTTTTTCTGGCTTAGAATAATTCCATTACATATTTCTGAAAATTCTTTTAGATGTGTTAAATGTTCTTGATATGTGTGAGAACATATTAGTATATCATCTATATAGACAATTAAAAATTCCTTTTCGAAAAATATTTTGTCCATCTTCTTTGAAAGATTTTGAGGGGGATTTTTAATCCGAAAGGCATGACTAACAATTCGTAGTGTCCATTAGGCGTACTAAACATTGTTAATGGGATAGATTCTTCTACTAATTTTATTTGCCAAAATACACTTTTACAGTCAAATTTTGAAAAATAAGTTTTTCCCTTGGCAAGGTTTATAAGATTGTTTTTATTTGGGATAAAATATCCGTCAAATATGTAATTTTTATTTAGCTCTTTATAGTTTATGACCATTCGAGTCTTTCCTCTTTTTATTTCAGCATGGTTTCTTACCATAAATGTTGGACTGCTATGATGGCTTTTACTCATCCTAATAAGTCTTAGGTTGATTAATTCTCTGAGTTGAGCTCTAAACTCAATTTTATCATCATTGTTATAGAGCATAGGTTTTACTCTAATGATGATACTGGGATCTTTGAGTATTAAGGTTGCCCTTTCTTGATTTTTTTCCGAATTTTCTAAGGGATTTTCACCATAAGATCTTTGTAGATTTTCCTTAATCTGTTCTAGATTAAGACATTTACAAGAGATTTTCTTTATTTTTCTAAATGCCTTCTCTTATAATTTCTATTTTCCTTTTCTTTTTTTGTATCATAGGCAAATATTTTATTTATAGAAACAATTTTTTATCCTAAAATTATTTCTACCTTTTCCTTTGACTATGATAGTCGTTCTTTGACACATGTAATACCAATCATTGATATGTTGTTTTTATTGGTATCCTAGTCTTTTAGTAAAAAAGATTTTTCTAAACTAGCTTCTGATTCATTATCAATTTGACAACATGTTGTTATTTTAGTATCATAGAAAGTTATTTCTACGAAGACTGATATCTGGAAAGATGTTTCTTTGGGCATTTTAGATTTTTGGTATGAAACAAGTCTCATTTTCGTAACTCATTTCTATTCCATTTTTTATACTGTAGTCGTTTAGACTATTAAGGAACAGATTTCCTAAGATTAGGTTGTGATCACTTTCGTGATTTGTAATATAACAAGGGACTGTTTTTCTTATTGTATCTAATTGTATTGGTAAACCTACCACATTTATACAGCTAAAGTTATTTCCTTCAAAGGTCTTATAGATATAAGGGGTACCTTCGTGGATTGGTAATCCATCCAATACCATACCTTTGACATGATTTGTTGTTGCACCTGTTTGTAGCAAAATTTCTTGTTCTTTCCATTCGATTCCGTTAAAGATTCTTCCTGCAATTCTAGTAATGTTAGAAGTTTCAAGAATCCTTTTAGAATATTTGTGGGATATACTTTTCTTTATTTAATTTCTTCCATATTCTAATGAAGGTCTCGGATTGCTACTTGAGCTTCCTATTTCTTGTGATTTTTCAAAACGAATTTCATATTCTTCTTGAATTTGTGATTGTTGAATTTTTGCTTCAACAATTCTTGCTATTCCTACACATTCTTGATCTAATTCGATCATCTCTTTATTTTTGTATACACTACCATGATTAGAGTTTGTAACTGTATATAGAGCTTGGTAATAAATGCTCATGATGTGATTACTGTAACATCTGACAATTTGAAATAGCTAAGAAGAGGCTTGGAATTTGAAAATTTTCATTTTTGGAAAGGATTTGAAATTTTGGAATTTGGCTAAGTGTGGAAATCAGTGAGTTTTTGGCCAACTTTGAGCAGTCATAACTCCCAGCTCAAGATGAGTTAGGATTGGTTCCAGTTATGGTTGTGAAGCTTGTGGAATTATCTTTCCAACGCCACCGAGTTTGCTCGATTCCGAGTTCGTATGAGCGAGTTATTCCTTTTAGAAGTTGGGCAGTTGGCAGGGTAATCTGTCCGGGAAATTAAGGGCATTTTGGTCTTTTTCCCTAGCCATTTCTTTTGGGATTATATGGTGTGTTAGGATGATTTTGGATCATTTTTATTCCATTTTAAAGAGATAAAGTTAGGGTTCTTGAGAGTGAAGAAGAGAAGAAGAAGAGAGAAGAGGAGATCAACAAGTTACCGTCGTGGAAATCGTCGAGAGTGATCCCTATCAAGGTATGTGAATTCTTAGTGTGGGTTGATCCTTTCCCCCCACACACCAAGCTCATTTTATGATTTGAGGAAAGATTGGAATTGTTGTTGAAGTTGTTAGTTGTTGTTGATGTTGTTAGTCGTGTTGTTGAAGTTTATGGTTGGTTGTGAGACATGATTGGGTATGGTATGTAGAGGGATTGATGATCCTTAGTGTTTGGGGTTAGATCCATTGAAGTAAGGATGGTTTAGAATTGAAGAAAAAGGGGAGAAAAGTCAAGTTTCTGGGCAAAAGGGTTGGCGCGTCGCGCCTGCCAGCGCGCCCCAAAAGGGGCTCTAAGGTTTTCCCATTGGGGCGCCGCGCCTCTCAGAGCGCCAGCAGGTGACCTTTGACTTTCGAAGGCTGGCGCTCCGCGCCTTGCAGAGCGCCAAGGACACCATGTTCCCTCTTTCTTTCCATGCTTTCTCATGCATGTTCCTAGGTGGTATACCTATGTTCCCTAGTTGTTTCCAACACCCCAAAGTGTTTCTAAACATCCCAAACTCATCCAAATACGTGTGATCATATACCTTGAATCCATAGTTCAATTCAAGGCAAGTTAGTATCAAGTTAAAGAGAAGTTAGAGTCAAGTCAAGCCAGGTTAAGAAGTAAGTTCAAGCAAGTCCTCCAAGCTTTTCAAGAGTCTTCATTGAACGTTTTAACTTCATTTTTAAACTCAAGTTTCAAGTCAAGCAAAGAGCTTAGAGTTTCAAGCTAAGTAAAGAGTCTCAAGACTCAAGTTAAGTCAAGAGTGTAAGTTGAGTTCATTTCTCAAAAGCTATTAGGGAACTATGTATTCCCAAAAAAGTTTCTAAATGTTTTTACATTTGAGTAAGAAAAGGACTATGATTTCCAAAAGAGCCTTTGGGCTAGTTTTCAAGAAAAAGGAACATCGTTTCCAAGTGAGCCTTTGGGCTAGATTTTGAGTAATTATCTCATTTAAATAAAGATGTGTTTAAAACACTTATGAGTCAAAAGCATTTTGGGAGTAGTATCGAGCACCGATTTGGGGACGCGAGTTCATATTAAACTCAACTCTCCATAAGAACCATGTAGCCAACATGGGAGTTAACGGGTCATACTTTTTAGATGAACCCGTAAAGTTAAGCTAGTGGATCCACTTAGTAATGTTAGCTTCCTATATCAAGACCAGGTATAGGATGGTCCTCAGGCAACGTTAGGTAAAACGTTGTATCATTAGCTTCATATATCACGGCAAGATATAGGATAGTCATCGGGCAACGTGAGGTAAAACGTTGTATCACCACTCATATTTATAGTGGTGGTTTGTCGGTTAGAGAAGCTGCCACAGTAGAAAAAGCATGGTTCCTCGAGGGTTCTGCTTAGTATGGATGGGGGTATGGGACTTCATTCATACATTGCACAAGTAGACCTTGAGAGGAAGCATGGTATTTTCATGATATTATAAATATGTTTTTTACGTCATGTTTTAAGAGTTTTACAAGCTTTATATATTGCATGTGTTTTATTGTTTTATATATTGAGTTCAGTTATTCATGAGTTGAACAGAGCCAAGGTAAGTGTTCTCTTGTACTCCTTTCAAGCTTAAGTTGTGGTTTAGCTTCCCACCTCGCATACTCGTACATTCAATGTACTGATGCCAGTTGGCCTGCATCTTATGACGATGCAGACACAGGTACCCCGGATCAGCATCCTGCTCGTCGTTGATCCAGCTAAGCACTCCAGAGTCAGTAGTGAGCCTCCTTGCTTTCCGGAGGACTCAATTATTTTGTGTTCTTATTTCTGTTATATTAGGGTGTTGCAGGGTTTGTCCCAACATCCATCTTAGTATGTAGAGGCTTCATAGACAGTCAGTCAGTTAGTATTGAGTCTCTCATCTATGTATATATGAAAATATTCTATTTTGAGACTCGAGCTGCCTTTTGGCATGTTATGCATCAGTTGGTTGTTTATAACCTTTCATTGCATTGAGTTGTACTGTTGAGTTAAGTTCCACTGAGGTAAGAAAGCCAGACCAAGGGTTCGCCTGGGGCCAGCAATGGTCTCCTGGTGCCGATCCCGCCCAGGGTGTAGGCTCGGGGCGTGACAAACTTGGTATCAGAGCTCAGAGTTCAAGAGTCCTAGGGAGTCTATGAAGTCGTGTCTGTAGAGTCCTAGTTATCGATGTGAAGCGCGCCACATCTATAATTGGGAGGCTACAACATTTAGGAAAATTTCTCACTTCTTTCACACTCATCTCGTGCGTTATAGTTTATCTCTAAAGAGTTTCTTCCTAATCCGTGCTTGTGCGTGTTTTCAGATAATCATGCCTCCACGAAGAGTTGGTAGAGGGCGTCTTCCTAGACGTTATGTTGATAAGCAAGAGTTACCCTATGCACCAGGAGTGCAAGATCAAAGGGAAGTTTCTAATGCCGAGTTCAGAGAGGCAATTAGGATGTTGAGTCATGCAGTAACTAATCAGATTGGTCAGCAGAGGGGAGCTAGACATGAGGGAGCCGACACTTCAAGGATTCGTGAGTTCTTGGGGATGAATCCTCCTAATTTCATGGGTTCGAGTACTACTGAGGATCCAGAGGACTTCGTTGAGGAGTTGAAGAAGATTTTTGATGTGATGCATGTGGCAGATGCTGAGCGGGTTGAACTAGTTGTGTTTCAATTGAAGGACGTTGCTAGAGCTTGGTTCGACCAGTGGAAAGGGGGCAGAGTTGAGAATGCACCACCTGCGAGTTGGGCTTCTTTTGAGGAAGCTTTCTTGGGGCATTTCTTTCCTCAAGAATTGAAAGAGGCCAAGGTACGTGAGTTCCTCAAACTTAAGCAGGAGTCCTTGAGTGTTCATGAGTATAGTTTGAAGTTTACCCAACTATCCCGCTATGCTCCGGAGATGGTTGCGGATATGAGAAATAGAATGAGTTTGTTTGTTGTTGGGCTGTCTCGGTTGTCAAGTAAGGAAGGTAGGGCTGCAATGCTTATCGGGGACATGGACATATCTAGGTTGATGGTCTATGTGCAACAAGTCGAGGAAGAGAAGCTGAGGGACAGATAAGAGTTTAGAAATAAGAGAGCTAAGACCGGTAGTGAGTCCGGGCAGCAGAAAGGTAATGCGAATCGTTCTTCCTTTCAGCAAAGGCAAAAGGGACCTGCTCCATCATCTGTTAGTGTACCTGCACCCAGAAATAAAAATGGGTATGCAGGACAGAATTCACAGAACTTCAAAGCTGGACCTGCACAGTCTCAGAATAGTATAGCACAAGGAAGTAACCAGGGTCTTGCATGTGCTAGGTGTGATAGAGTCCATCCAGGGAAGTGTCGTCAAGGCCAGAAAGGTTGCTTCAATTGTGGGCAAGAGGGTCACTTCATGAAAGAGTGCCCTAAGAACAATCAAGGTAGTGGAAATCTGAGCAATAGGACTCATTCTTCATCAGTTGCTCCCCCAGACAGGACGACACCTAGAGGGGCTACCTCTAGTACCGGTGGAGGAGCAAATCGCCTCTATGCCATCAGCCGTCGTCATGAGCAAGAGAACTCTCCAAACGTTGTCACTGGTATGATCAAAGTCTTTGTTTTTGATGTGTATGCTAGTTATGCATCGATAGATTGTAGAACTCGAGCAGTCAAGTTTCAGTTTCTGAATGAGCCAGTCTTAGAGTGGAGTAGTAGTTCAGCAGTGCCTAAGGGTCATTTCATTTCATACCTTAAGGCGAGAAAGTTAGTTTCGAAGGGTTGTGTCTACCACTTAGTCCGAGTTCATGACTTTAGTGTTGAGATACCTCATTTTCAGTTAGTTCCTATAGTAAGAGAGTTTCCAGAAGTGTTTCCCGATGATCTACCCGGAATTCCTCCTGAGAGAGAAATAGATTTCGGCATAGATCTCATTCCAGATACTCGTCCTATCTCTATTCCGCCGTATAGAATGGCACCAGCAGAGTTGAAAGAGCAGTTGAAAGACCTTCTAGATAAGGGTTTCATTCGACCGAGTGTCTCACCTTGGGGTGCTCCGGTCTTGTTTATGAGAAAGAAAGATAGTTCACTTAGGATGTGTATAGATTACCGTCAGTTGAATAAGGTTACCATCAAGAATAAGTACCCTCTTCCGAGGATTGATGATCTTTTCGATTAGCTTTAGGGTGCCACCTATTTTTCAAAGATTGATCTCAGATCAGGCTATCATCAGTTAAGAGTAAGGGAATGTGATATTCCAAAGACAGCTTTCAGAACCAGATACGGTCATTACGAGTTTTTGGTCATGTCCTTTGGTTTGACCAATGCACCGGCATCTTTTATGGACTTGATGAATAGAGTCTTCAAACCTTATTTAGATACGTTTGTTATCATTTTCATTGATGACATACTAGTTTATTCAAGGAACGAGGAAGATCATGCTAATCACCTCAGAACAGTTCTTCAGACTTTGAAAGACAAAGAGTTGTATGCCAAGTTTTCTAAGTGTGAGTTTTGGCTCAGGTCTGTGGCATTCCTAGGCCACATTGTGTCCGGTGACGGAATCAAAGTAGATACTCGAAAGATTGAGGCAGTGTAGAATTGGCCTAGACCCACATCTCCAACTGAAATTAGGAGTTTCTTGGGTTTAGCTGTCTATTATAGAAGGTTTGTTGAGGGGTTCTCGTCTATTGCATCTCCTTTGAAAAATTTGACTCAGAAAGTAGTGAAATTTCAATGGTCTGAAGCTTGTGAGAAAAGCTTTCAGGAATTAAAAAAGAGATTGATTACAGTTCCAGTTTTGACGCTACCAGAAGGTACTCAAGGTCTTGTCGTGTAGTGTGATGCATCTAGAATTGGTTTGGGTTGTGTCCTAATGCAGAATGGCAAGGTTATAGCTTATGCCTCCAGACAGTTGAAAGTTCATGAGAAGAACTACCCGACCCATGACTTAGAGTTAGCGGTTATAGTGTTCACTTTGAAGATATGGCGTCATTACTTGTATGGTGTGCATGTTGATATATTCACTGATCACAAGAGCCTTCAATACGTACTTACTCAGAAGGAACTTAATCTCAGACAGAGGATGTGGTTAGAATTACTTAAGGATTATGACCTGAGTATTCTTTACCACCCAGGTAAGGCTAATGTTGTTGCTGATGCTTTAAGCAGGTTGTCTATGGGTAGCACCACTCATATTGAAGAAGGGAAGAAAGAGTTAGCAAAAGATGTGCACAGACTGGCATGCCTGGGAGTCAGACTTACAGATTCCGCAGAAGGATGAATAGAAGTAACGAGCAGGGCCGAGTCATCACTAGTGTCAGAAGTGAAAGAGAAGCAAGATCAAGATCCCATTTTGCTTAAGTTGAAGGCAAATGTCCAAAAGGAAAGAGTATTAGCTTTTGAACAAGAGGGAGATGGTGCATTGAGATATCAAGGTAGATTGTGTGTACCTATGGTAGATGGACTCAAAGAAAAAATTATGGATGAAGCTCATAGCTACAGATATTCCATTCATCCAGGTTCCACAAAGATGTACCATGACTTGAGAGAAGTTTATTGGTGGAATGACATGAAGAAGGACATTGCAGAGTTTGTGGCTAAGTGTCCAAATTGCCAGCAAGTGAAAGTTGAGCACCAAAGGCCCGGCGGTTTAGGTCAGAGGATAGAGCTTCCGGAATGGAAGTGGGAGATGATCAATATGGATTTCATCACAGGTTTTCCAAGGTCGCGCAGACAGCATGATTCCAGTTGGGTGATTGTCGACCAAATGACAAAGTCAACGCATTTTCTACCGGTAAAGACTACCTATTCAGCAAAAAATTATGCCAAGTTGTATATTCAAGAGATAGTGAGACTTCATGGAGTTCCAATCTCCATTATTTCAGATAGAGGTGCACAGTTCTGGAAATCTTTTCAGAAGGGCTTGGGTTCCAAGGTGAACTTAAGTACTGCCTTTCATCCTCAGACTGATGGGCAAGCAGAGCGTACTATTCAAACTTTAGATGATATGTTGAGGGCTTGTGTGATCAATTTCAAAGGCAATTGGGATGATCACCTACCTCTCATTGAGTTTGCCCACAATAACAGTTATCACTCTAGCATCCAGATGGCTCCTTATGAAGCTCTTTATGGGAGAAGATGTAGATCTCCTATTGGATGGTTTGAAGTTGGTGAAGCACAGTTGATAGGACCAGATTTAGTTCACCAATCTATGGAGAAGGTGAAAGTGATTCAAGAGAGGTTGAAAACGGCACAGAGTCGCTAGAAATCCTACACTGATGTTAGGAGAAGGGCGTTAGAGTTTGAGGTCGATGATTGGGTATATTTGAAGGTTTCAAAATGAAGAGGGTTATGAGGTTTGGTAAGAAGGGGAAACTTAGTCCCCGATATATTGGACCTTACCGCATAGCCAAGAGAATTGGCAATTTTGCTTATGAGTTGGAGTTACCACAGGAACTGGGAGCGGTTCATCCAGTATTTCACATCTCCATGTTGAGGAAGTGCATAAGCGATCCTTCATTGATCCTACCGACTGAAAGTATTAAGATCAAGGATAACTTATCTTATGAGGAGGTTCTTGTTCAGATTCTAGATTATCAAGTTCGTAGGTTGAGAACGAAGGATGTAGCCTCAGTCAAGGTCCTTTGGAGGAACCAATTTGTTGAGCAAACCACTTGGGAAGCCGAAGAGGACATGAATAAGAGATATCCACACCTCTTTGAATCCAGAGGAAATGCGGATTAAGGTATTAATTGCCTTCTTAGTGCTCTTTAAATTATAATGAGCATGTTGTGATTGTTGTTATGTTTGCTTAGTTGCTTGTTGGGTGTTTGAATTATTGTTGCACCCTTAGCTTTGTAAGAGTAACCTCATTCGAGGATGAATGTTCCCAAGGGGGAGATATTGTAACATCCGACAATTTGAAATAGCTATGAAGAGGCTTGGAATTTGAAAATTTTCATTTTTGGAAAGGATTTGAAATTTTGGAATTTGGCTAAGTGTGGAAATCAATGAGTTTTTGGCCAACTTTGAGCAGTCATAACTTCTAGCTCAGTATGAGTTAGAAGTAGTTCCAGTTATGGTTGTGAAGCTTGTGGAATGATCTTTCCAACGCCACCGAGTTTTCTTGATTCCGAGTTCGTATGAGCTAGTTATGCCTTTTAGAAGTTGGGCAGTTGGCAGGGAAATCTGTCCGGGAAATTTAGGGCATTTTGGTCTTTTTCCCTAGCCATTTCTTTTGGGATTATATGGTGTGTTAGGCTGATTTTGGATCATTTTTATTCCATTTTAAAGAGAGAAATATAAGGTTCTTGAGAATGAAGAAGAGAAGAAGAAGAGAAGAAGGAGAAGAAGAAGAGAAGAAGAGGAGATCAACAAGTTTCCGTCGTGGAAATTGTCGGGGGTGATCCCTATCAAGATATGTGAGTTCTTAGTGTGGGTTGATCCTTTCCCCCACACACCAAGCTCATTGTTATTGAAGTTGTTAGTTGTTGTTGATGTTGTTAGTTCTGTTGTTGAAGTTTATGGTTGGTTGTGAGACATGATTGGGTTGTGTATTTGAGTTGTAATCTACGGTATGTTGAGGGATTGATGATCCTTAGTGTTTGGGGTTAGATCCATTGAAGTAAGGATGGTTTAGAATTGAAGAAAAAGGGGAGAAAAGTCGAGTTTCTGGGCAAGGGGGTTGGCGCGTCGCGCCTGCCAGCGCGCCCTAAAAGGGGCTCTGAGGTTTTCCCCTTGGGGCGCCGCGCCTCTCAGAGCGCCAGCAGGTGACCTCTGACTTTCGAGGGCTGGCGCTCCGATACTTGCAGAGCGCCAAGGACGCCATGTTCCCTCTTTCTTTCCATGCTTTCTCATGCATGTTCCTAGGTGTTATACCTATGTTCCCTAGTTGTTTCCAACACCCCAAAGTGTTTCTAAACATCCCGAGCTCATCCAAATACGTGTGATCATATACCTTGAATCCATAGTTCAATTCAAGGCAAATTAGTATCAAGTTAAAGAGAAGTTAGAGTCAAGTCAAGCCATGTTAAAAAGTAAGTTCAAGCAAGTCCTCCAAGCTTTTCAAGAGTCTTCATTGAACGTTTTAACTTCATTTTTAGACTCAAGTTTCAAGTCAAGCAAAGAGCTTAGAGTTTCAAGCTAAGTAAAGAGTCTCAAGACTCAAGTTAAGTCAAGAGTGTAAGTTGAGTTCATTTCTCAAAAGCTATTAGGGAACTATGTATTCCCAAAAAAGTTTCTAAATGTTTTTACATTTGAGTAAAAAAGGGACTATGATTTCCAAAAGAGCCTTTGGGCTAGTTTTCAAGAAAAAGGAACATTGTTTCCAAGTGAGCCTTTGGGCTAGATTTTGAGTAATTATCTCATTTAAAGAAAGATGTGTTTAAAACACTTATGAGTCAAAAGCATTTTGGGAGTAGTATCGAGCACCGATTTGGGGACGCGAGTTCATATTAAACTCAACACTCCATAAGAACCATGTAGCCAACATGGGAGTTAACGGGTCATACTTTTTAGATGAACCCGTAAAGTTAAGCTAGTGGATCCACTTAGTAAAGTTAGCTTCCTATATCAAGACCAGGTATAGGATGGTCCTCAGGCAACGTGAGGTAAAACGTTGTATCATTAGCTTCATATATCACGGCAAGATATAGGATAGTCCTCGGGCAACGTGAGGTAAAACGTTGTATCACCACTCATATTCATAGTGGTGGTTTGTCGGTTAGAGAAGCTGCCACAGTAGAAAGAGTATGGTTCCTCGAGGGTTCTGCTTAGTATGGATGGGGGTATGGGACTTCATTCATACATTGCACAAGTAGACCTTGAGAGGAAGCATGGTATTTTCATGATATTATAAATATGATTTTTACGTCATGTTTTAAGAGTTTTACAAGCTTTATATATTGCATGTGTCTTATTGCTTTATATATTGAGTTCAGTTATTCATGAGTTGAACAGAGCCAAGGTAAGTGTTCTCTTGTACTCCTTTCAAGCTTAAGTTGTGGTTTAGCTTTCTAGCTCGCATACTCGTACATTCAATGTACTGATGCCAGTTGGCCTGCATCTTATGACGATGCAGACACAGGTACCCCGGATCAGCATCCTGCTCGTCGTTGATCCAGCTAAGCACTCCAGAGTCAGTAGTGAGCCTCCTTGTTTTCCGGAGGACTCAATTATTTTGTGTTCTTATTTCTGTTATATTAGGGTGTTGCAGGGTTTGTCCCAACATCCATCTTAGTATGTAGAGGCTTCATAGACAGTCAATCAGTTAGTATTGAGTCTCTCATCTATGTATATATGTAAATATTCTATTTTGAGACTCGAGCTGCCTTTTGGCATGTTATGCATCAGTTGGTTGTTTATAACCTTTCATTGCATTGAGTTGTACTGTTGAGTTAAGTTTCGCTGAGTTAAGAAAGCCAGACCAAGGGTTCGCCTGGGGCCAGCAATGGTCTCCTGGTGCCGATCCCGCCCAGGGTGTAGGCTCGGGGCGTGACAATTACATGGTTTGAATAGGTTGTTTCTTTTTACCTGAAAATGTAAGCTCAAAGCATCATTAAAGTCTGCATCCTTAAGTGAAATACAGTACTTGGGATAATATGTAAATAGGAGTTTGGTATTGGCTAGGTTGCCTTCAACTACACCAAGATTTCCTTCTCTGGCATTCATGAATCTTTCATCTGAAAGGTTGATGATAATAGGGCACTTGATCCCTTCTTTAAAAGTTGATTTAACTGAAATTGGATTCCTCCTAAATGGACATAATTTATTTATTTTCTTTTTCTTTCAGGAATTTTTCTGAGGATCTGTTCGATTATTGGTTTAGTTAAAAGATTTAATTTATGTTTTCCTGTAGTTTGGGTAATTTCTATTACCTTTTCCATCTCTTGATATTCATGATAGGAAATTTAATCTCTTGCAAACATTCTTTGCATTTTGTTGAATATATTATCTGCAGTTTTGAGATTAAGTTGTAATCCTTGGATTTTCTTTAATAATTCTTCATCGAATGTTGCTTTTAGGGCATAACCCCTTTTGATCTTCTTCAATTTCTATATTTTGTATTGAATTATCCGTTTCTTTTTGTATTTATTAATTCATTTAGTCAGATTCTTCTAAGCTGGTTGAATATTCTTCATATAATTTTTCATAGAATTCATTACTTTTTATTGATGTTACCGATTTCAAATCTGAATCAATTTCTAGTCTATTAATTTTTGAAATTTTTACTCTTTTTTTATTCGTAACTTATGTTTTCCTGTAGCTTGGGTAATTTCTATTACTTCTTCCATCTCTTGATATTCATGATAGGAAATTTAATTTCTTGCAAACATTCTTTGCATTTTGTTGAATATATTATCTGCAGTTTTGAGATTAAGTTGTAATCCTTGGATTTTCTTTAATAATACTCCATCGAATGTTGCTTTTAGGGCATAACCCCTTTGATCTTCTTCAATTTCTATATTTTGTATTGAATTATCCGTTTCTTTTTGTATTTCTTGATTCATTTAGTCTGATTCTTCTAAGCTGGTTGAATATTATTCATATAATTTTTCATAGAATTCATCACTTTTTATTGATGTTACCGATTTCAAATCTGAATCAATTTCTAGTCTATCAATTTTTGATATTTTTACTCTTTTTTTGTTACATTCGTAACTTTTGTGTCCTTCTTCGCCACAGTTGTAGCATTTACATTTATCTTTTGTTTTCTGAAAATTATTTTTCTTTTTACAATACCGTTTTTTAGGTACATAGTCCTTTTTTGAAATATTTTTCCTTTTGATTAAGCCTTTCTTGTGCTTCTTTCGTCTTTTATAGGACTTATCGTTGCATCCCCATTGTGTTGCAGCATTTGTATCTAGGCAATAAATTTGGGTATTGATTCTTTTGGCATTTCTTTGTATGTTATGTGTCATACATAGTTGTCCAAGTCTATTGTTTAGGAAAATATTCTTTGTTCAAGAGTATCTCCTTCCATGTTTTCTTTTTCATATTCTTCTCTAAAATATTTTGCCCAAAAGCCTGGTAATTTTTGAAAATATTTTTCAAGGTATGGCAACATTTTTTTACTGCTATCAAATATCTTATAATAATATTTTTTGAATTCACAAGTGTATTCTTGAATATAACTCATTTTGCAAATTTGCAATTTTTCTAATTGTTCTTTTGCTATTATTCTTAATTTTTCTCTATTTTGTGATGCACTTCCTTCACCAACTAGGAATTCGTTTCCTACGAACTGTATAAGGGCTCTTATCCCTTCTTGAATGGATTTTTTGAATCATTCTATGGTATGATTTTTGATGATTCCTTTCGCATCATCTGACAGTCCGGTATGTCAATTGCTTACTTTACCGGTAAAAGTATTTATCGCAATGATATATTTTTCCTCGTCGGTGAAATTTATTCATTTTCCTAATAGAAAGAAAAGAAATATGTTTTGTGCCCATATATCTAAATCTAGTTCTGGTTCTCTTTACAGTTTAGGTCTAGAAATTGGGTTGTTCCTACATCTCATGTTGAGAGTCTATTTGGCATATATTTAGATTTATTGCTATTATAATATTGATTCATGAAGTCTTTACCTTTTTTTGCTTTTGGTATGAAATTTCTTTCGAAATTTTTTGGTTGTAAATTTTCTTCTTTTAGGGTGTTTGATCCTTCCCTATATCAAATTTCCCATGGGGTCCTCCTATATCTCCCTTGTTTGTTAGAACTTTTAATTTTTGATCTGAAAGATCAAGGTCTTCTAAAGCATAAACTAGTTCGTCTAATTCATTCATTTTTATGTTCATGATTTTCTTCCTTTTTGATTTGTTCTAATTCGATTTTTTCTTTCAAAGTTTCTTTACTAAATTGTTCTAGTTCTTTATTTTTGTGTTTTTTCAAAAATTCTTGAATAAGTTTCTCATCAAGACTATCTTTATTATATGAGTTCTTATTAGCAAATTTATCTGTTAAGAGTTCATTTATGTATTTTTGACTTACTCTTTTGTCAAATTTTTCTATTTTCTCTATTAGATTTGTAATTTTTCCAGGCATATTTTCTTTGATAGAATTAAGCTTCGTCAAGCAAGTTCAGAGCTAGAGTATATTATATATGTATTCGATCGAACTCATTAATAATTTTGATTCAAATCTTGTATTTTTATAATTCAGTAATTTAAAAATACTAAAATTCAGACTTCTGGCTCCGCATCTGTTATCACAGACTTGTCTATTGAAGTTAATGAAAAGGGATGAAATGGTTGTTTTGTATAAGAAAATTTCCCAATCACCATTAAGTATTGAAATAAATAAATAAATAATAATAATAATAATAATAATGAATAAAAATAATTTTAAAAAAAGATAACATTGACATGATCAATTGTGATTTAATAGAAAATGGGTCTTGCATTTGAGATTATATCTTGTGTTACTTTTTCTTATATAATTGATTCTCTCCTAACTTATATAATATTAGCTACGTACGTGGGAAAATAAAAAATCATATTAATTTTATACATAAATAATTTACCTTGAATCAATTATCTAATGTGATATAACTTATACAAAATTTAATACATGCATAACTACCTCCAAATCAACTACCAAACAAACGAGTAAGGTCCCCTACAGTTCTGAACAAGTGCATGGTCCAGCTATGTACACACCATGGTTATTGAATAATTCTATTTATTATTTTCAATAAATATTGTGAATTGTGAAAGAAGGACGGCCTGTGTAATTTATAAACTTTTCACTACTCCGAGCAAAGGGTCCAGGTCCAAAGACACACGGCTCAAACCTGAGATTCATGTGATTAGAGGTGATAAAATCAGTCTATGATAGCATGACATGTTCAACCTATTTAAGTTTAAGTTGATTATTGACTAATCATAAATTTAATTTCTCGTGCTCCTTATGTAATTTCAAACTTCATTCACGATTTATTTGACATTTAAGTTCAATATATATTAAATGATTTCAATTCTTTTTCCCATAGCTTAATCAAGCTCCATTCGTCATGAGACTAAGATTTGTATAATTCGATCGAAGTTTAATTGATTCATTAATTCATATAATATATTTCTTATAACTTATCACTTCTCGTACGTAAAAAAACAGGAATTAGGTTTACTTTTTTCAAAAATTCTAAGTTTGCCCTGTCTTGAGTTTTTGAACATTATAGGGTAAAAAATGATAATTTCTTGCACCAAAATCATCATTTTAAATTTTTAATGAGTTATATCCAACTTTTTGGAAGTTGATATAAGCAAATCAATGATTCCTTTTAGGTTAAATTAGTTATCTACTTTTAACACTTCCTTTTTAGCCAAATAAACCTTAAAAGTGGAATTTAGGTAAGCTCAGTTTAGTAGGATCTGAAATCTAAAAAATAAGAAGTAATTAAAATAACGTAACAATTAAAGTTGACAAAATCTAGATATAACACTTATTCAATGTGATATATAAGTTTTATTTACGGATCAAGCTTGATAATCATTATGATCAATAAACTTATTTATCGCACTAAATAAATGTGTTATATGAGGAAAATGTGCAATATAAATTCTATTTACGGATCATGCTTAATAATCGTTATAATCAAAGAACTTATTTATCGGACTGAATAAATGCGTTATTTGAGGAAAATAATATAGTCAACACCCAAAGTTTTTTAGTTTTTTTTTTTTTGTAATTTAGGTTTATTCCTCTATTATTTTATTAATTGTTTATTCTTTGAAATTCTAAAATATTGCTTTGAGAAAAAAGGAAATATTTTAAGTAAATAATCATTTCCACGCACTTTTTTTTTCTTCAATTTTTAGAAAAATATCTTTCAAGTGAAGTTCATGTGTCCCAACTCCTAAACCATCACACTTGTTATATCCAATATTCCATTTTTTAAAAATAGATAATATCATTTAATTTGACTTAAAAAGATCAAAAAATAAATCTAAATATCTACTTATTAAGATAAATAAAAACTTTTAAACTTACCTCTATAACATTTCATTAGAACAGACTAAAAAGAAATTATCACATGAAATAAGAGAATTACTCGGTAAACCATCTTGAATATTGAAATTGTGAATTCGAGTAACTAACGGAGAAAATAACGGTGCCACATGGGACAACAAAGTAAGGAGAGTAGGAAATTTCCAATTTTCAAATACTGTTAAATAAGTTTATATAAATAATCGTTAGATTTTTCATAAACCATATCCAATTATTTGGTCCCTACAACATTTTGCTTCTTCTTAACCCAAAAAAAAAAGAAGCTATTTTGTTCAATTATACAAAAAATTTATTATTGATTCAACAATATTTCTCTCAAATCATTTGAAAAAATGTTTTTACCCAGTCCATCGAGTTCACCATTACTAAGATCAAACAACAATGACGGATTTTTTCTCTTTCGATCAACTAATCGTTACAGTCTTCGTGAAACGATTAGGTTTATGCGAAGAGCTAGCAATCGAAGGGCATTAATGATGCATGAACCGTCTGAGCAAATTGATGATCGGCAGAGTAATTGGGCTTATTCAAAACCTGTTGTGGTTATCGATCTATTGTGGAATTTCATGTACATAATTGCTGCTATGGTGGTTTTGGTGTTGAGTAAAAATGAAAACCCGGAAATGCCTTTAGGGGTTTGGATTATTGGGTATTCTTTGCTTTGTATGGTTCATGTTGTTAGTGTTTATTTGGAGTTTCGGAGAAGAGGGTATGGGCAATCGCTGTTCACCGGAGAGGGGGTTTTGAGGCCTACTGTAGATTCGAGTTATATTACTTTGGCTGATTTAACCCCGGATAGAACAAGGTATATATTCTCAAAGAATTTGGAATTACAACTTAAGTTTTTCAATATACACTGAATTTCGCGCATATCTTGTGTTCATATTGAGGAATCCATTGAATAGTAAATAAGAAATAAACAAAGTAGTCTATTGGTTTTCTGATAGAAATAGAACTTGTTGAAGCTTTGGGCACATATAATCGTTTTTTAAACGATGAACTTTAAATTCTGAATCTGCCTCTGTGTAGTTTTTATATTTGAATTACTCTTGGCTTTGGTTCAATAGCACTTGGTGAGCCAAGTAGAGAAGGGTAGAGGGAATGGCCCATCTGCCTCTGTGTAGTTTTATATATGAATTGCTCTTGGCTTTGGTTCAATAGCACTTGGTGAGCCAAGTAGAGAAGGGTAGAGGGAACGACCCATTATCTACCGAGTTTCAAAGCTGGAAACAACAGATTTTTCATGAATAGTAATCTATTTTTGTTACATTTGGAAGCGAAAGTGAAGTTCTTTACCCTACAATGTTGCTTGTTTCTATTATGTCTTTTTATCCCCTCGTAGTTGGTCGGATTGTTTATGTGCGTTAAGTTGAGAAACAACCTCTCTACCTCCACGAGATAGTAGTAAGGTATGTGTACATTCTACCCTCTCCAGACCCCACTAGTGGGATTTCATTGGGTATGTTGTTGTTGTTGTTGTAAGCTGAGAAACTGCAATGATTTTAATTATGCAATGCTGGTCTGTATAACATTTTTGTTTTCGGAAAAAAAATGGTACAGTTATGTGACAAAGTTAATGGATTCTGCAAATACAATGATATCATTATTCTGGTGGATCATTGGATTTTATTGGGTATGTACTGGTGGGCAGCGAATGGTGGATGAATCCCCTCAATTGTACTGGTATGCATGGAAAACTTTCTTTATCTAAACAAAAAGTATGACCTTTATTTTCAGTTTATTTCCCAAATCAAAGCTGTCATCTTTAATAACTTAATCTGAATGCAGGCTTTGCATTGTTTTCTTGGCTTTTGATGTATTCTTTGTGATCTTCTTATTTGTGCTGGCTTGTGCTATTGGTCTCGGAATTTGCTGTTGCTTTCCATGTATTATTGCTGTTCTATACATTGTAGCTGATAAGGTAATGGTCTCATGATTTTTCTAGTTTCTTTATAACTTTATTTTTGTATCCTTTTCTCTGTGAGTAATTCTTTCTTGGGGAATCTATATTTGGAGCTAGTACTCTGCCATATAGGTACGATAAGATGATTGATAATCTTATGTAATTAGCTTGTTGTGGTTCGATCCACTGGAGTGTTGACCCTTATGAGTGCAATGTGAAAGTGCTCTGCCTGTCCACCTGTTTATCTGAGATGTGAATTTAATGACATTTCTTATTCAGTCTGTAGATTGATTGCGTTTTATGATTCCCTTAACGCATTCAAGAGCTACTGGGATGAAGCAGAAGAAATAGTCATGCAATAAAGTAAGGTTTGCGTGAGTAACCTATGTAATTAGACTAGGTTAATGTCGTGAAATGTAGAATTGACCTGTTCCTGCTATTGATAAGTTTAAGATGAGGCTTCTTTAAGATGAATTGGGCTGCTCACAACAGCTGATTACGTTGTTGATACATTCAAGCTGCCATTGGTAGACTGGAAACTTAGAATTCAATGTTTCCTTTAGGAGTATTAAAGAACTAGTCGATATACTTTCATTTCCCTGAAGATATATGTTTTCCGTTCTCTGAAAGGAGATCCTCGGGATGCTCTTTTCAGAAGAAAATGGAATGAACATTTTAGTTAACCAAGATAATTGGCAACTCAACGAAGTGCTTGGTCTTCATTCTTAGTGTCAATAGTGGCAGACTGTCATTATGTCGGGTAATTAGGTTGATGTAGAATCACAGAACAAGATCAATCTACTCTATTCCAAGAACATGAGTGGGCTCCGAATTTCAGCAGCTCATTCAGTAGAAGGTATTCTCTGTTTGTAAACACACGTGTTAATTGATGATTGACATCAGGTCAGGGTTTCTCCTATTGAATTCTCTTCACAAGCAAACATATATGGAAATCGTGGATCAAGGAATTTCCTTTTTTCACATACTATAACTATAGTAATGTTTGTGCGACATTTTTTTAAATGATTCTTTCAATATTTTCCACAGAAAGGAGCAGCCATAGAAGATGTTGAAAAACTGTCAAAGTACATATTCCAACGCAATGATTGTACTGAGAAGAAATGTACTAGTGAGAACCAAGGAACATTTGCTGGATTCATGACCCTGTGTGGGGGAGATGCACCAACAGATGAACACAGAGTTTCCGTACATGATTCTGTACGTAGACTTGTTTTTCTTTTTCCTTATCTTTTTTTGTGTTATTTTCTTCTGGCAAAATGTGCTTATATCACGTCCATATATCGTGAATAGGAATGTTCCATATGTCTGTCTACTTACGATGATGGAGATGAACTTCGAGAACTTCCCTGTGGTCACCTTTTTCACTGTCCTTGTATTGACAAATGGCTATATATGAGCGCGACCTGCCCTCTTTGCAAACGCAACATCTTTGGGGCTAGCAGTTGCTGTGGAGGAGTTTAGGAGAGTGTCATCGACAAGACTGCAGGTGTTCGTTGCAAGTTTCTACATTGTGGCTATGTACATACAACTCTTTATAGCATATGTTTAGACACACATGCTTCTGCGGATAAATACACATATATTTCTCTAGGCTTCTTTCATTTGTCTCACTGGATTCATATTTATATTTATTCTTTTATTCTATTTGTTGTAATAAGGATCTAAGATTTTTTTTATCTTCCAGTGTAGCAAGAAAAGCCAGATATTGTGTATTTAATAAAGTGGTATAATGTGTATAAATCTAGTGCACAGATCTACTCTGAGGCTTGAAGTTATTAGTACCTGTTTGAAATTTCATTGGAAATTCTCATGAGGTGTGTCGATGACATTGTCCTTCAAATATTTTATCAGTGAGAGTTTATTTTTTGGGAATTTAACAAACTTTTCTAGTACTCCCTCTTTCCCTAATTATTTGTCTAATTTTTCTGTTTTACTTGTCCATTTTGACAAATTAAGAAAGGACAATTATTTTTATCTATTATAGTTTATACTCTCAATTAATTAATTAATTTTGAAAATTGTAGAACTTCTTGAAAATCTTAAAATTTTAATCAATTCACTTCATAAATTAGTAGGAGTAAAATGGTAAACTCAGTATGTCAATCATTATTTCTTACTAGATGTGTCAATTCAAAAGTGGACAATTAATTAAGAACCAAACGAATATAAAATTAGAAGCAAAAATTTTCTTGATTTCACACACAAAAGGGAAGGATGTAATAAAACTGTCCTTATTTACCATTTTTAAGGAGTGTAAAAAAGAAAGTGGACTATTAATACTTCCTCCGTCCTATTTTATATGGCACTTTTCGGATTTTGAAATTCAAACAAGTTTAACTTTGATCGTAAATTTTTCATAGATTTTTTAAACATTTTGAATTATCAATTGTTATGACTTATAGTACTTTTTACGTAGTTTACAAATATATAAATTTCATTTCAAGAAAATTGAAGATTTCATGCGCAAATTTTCGGTCAAACTTAAATTGTTTGACTCTCGAAAAACGAAAAGTGCCACATAAATTGGGACAAAGGGAGTATGAGGCAGCGAGAGTACTAATTATTGTCTTGAATTTCTAAAAAGGACAATTATTTTGAAATAAATTTCTTTTGCTAAAACAGACATTTATTTTGGGACGGAGAAATGGTTAGTAGCACTCAGAGCCACATTTACTTCAGGGGTGTAGACTGACACACTTTCATCGGAAAATTCATTGTGTAGCAAAGGTAAAAATATTCTTTTATGTATATATATTACATATTGACTTTTACACGATTTTATTTCTTTATATTTTGACGCCCCTTAATTGAAATTCTGATTTCACCACTAATAGCGCTACCAATTATGCATTGGTACGTCTTATTCTAGTGTAGATGTTCGTTCAATAAGCTAGACGATGCAATTACCTAGAGACATTGGAAGTTTAAAAATTTCACGACCCAAAAATGAACGTGATGGCACTCGTCTTATCCCACCAAGACAAGTCAGCCTAAGACTCAGCTATTATGATAAAATGCGGAAATTTATAATCAACCTAAAAATACCCCAAAACCTGGTTGTCACGTGCACAAACCTCTAATGTGTTATAACAAAATTGAAAGAAAATTCAAGTCTCAAATGACATTGTTGCTAGAATAGAACAAGATGATAATTAAAGAGAAAGAATGTCCGCTAAAATGACAAGCAACTACCTCACAAACCTCCACAAAAAGCCTCAGACAAGGAGAAGAGAAAATATCACAAAGGTCTGGGCAAGTAACCTACAAAAATGTAGAAGCAAGGGGTGAGTACCAAACCACACGGTACTCAGCAAGTAAACTCCTAAACACAAGCTAAGGAAATAGAATACGGGTACTCCTTACCACCCCAACCGAACCTCCACAACTACAACCTGCATAAAACCAGCCCAACCTAACAGTTCACAGTTTACAAAACCACCAGCTCAACAACAATTCTCTAACAATTACATATCCTCAACAACAAACTCAATATATATCAATCACAAGTTCCATAGTAAGACACTCACAAGATCAGCAACACACAAGATCAAGTTCACCAATGATAAAGATGTGCAATGCAATGAAATGAAATGTCAAGTATAATGATGCATGTTTGACCTAATGATACACACCTGATGTCTCACAATTCGGGACCCATGGGGAACATATATGTTCATGCATCCATCGCGGCGCGCGATACGTCCCTCGATATATAGTATCCATCGCGGCGCGCGATACGTCCCTCGATATATAGTATCCATCGCGGCGCGCGATACGTCCCTCGAAATATAGTATATGTCGCAGCGCGCGATACGTCCCTCGAAATGGTACATCCTCTTTAATTTCTGACTCTTTCTCAATTCACATAACACTTGTCACAATCATGTCTCAGAACAATGCAAATGACATGTTCACACAAATAATGAGAAGATGACCATTTTCATAATAATGCACAATTCACAACAACACAATGATTCAACAAGCCTTTCAAACCATTCTCAACACATCACACACCAACAATTAATCACATTGCCTTTTATTACCCCTTTTTCATAATTAGAATTAATCAATATGGACAAGTCAACCCATCACCAAGTCTCATTACCCCCAAACACATATTACAAGGAAATACACGAATTTCATACACTTAACAAGAGTTTAGAAATCCACTTGCCTCAAATAGTTGAACAATCACTCATCAACTTGAGACTTCCTATTTCGTTAAGCTTTCAAATCAATGCAATCTATTCAAGTACATAACCATAATAAGATTTTGAAACTAACAACACCCACATTACTATAGGTTTAGCCTAGACCCAAAAACTCACCAAAATCTATAATCAAGTTTCTAAGTTTCATGCCTAGGGTTAAGTCCTAATTTTTTTTCCAATATCATAATTCTAATGATCACATAATATCATACACCTGATATTTAATTACATATACCAATAGATCAAAACTTGAATCATAATATGATAATTAAAAATATAAAATTTAAACCTGACTGATATAGGAACAGTAACATACTGGAAAAATTGATTTTTGAGGACACCTTTTATTCCAACCAATGATTAAAATGGTTAGCCAATTAGTGAACTACAAGTTTGTCTTCCAGAACCCACTAATCTTTGGACATTATCAATTCCCACCTTTTATTTTTCCAACCCAATTGACAATCATACAATTTCTATCACCTTTTATGGGATCAAAATTACACAATAACTGACACCAAAATTTTATCAAATCTAAATCAGTATAACATATACGAAAATTGGATAATTGAGTTCTCAACTCAATTTCCTTTCCTTTCTCTTCCCCCTCACCTAATATTATAATAATAAGAATAATAAATAATTAAAAAGTAACCGCTTTGCCCAGGTAAATTTCTCTTTCGCTTTATTTTCGTTTTCTAAAATAAATTAAGTATTAAAAAGTGATAAATCCCTAACGTATTTTAATAAATAATGGGCCAAAAGGTATAGGATTTTTAAATAACTTATGGATTTAACCTATTAGTTACAAACTAAATTAATTATTTAAAATAAATATACCCGTCAATTAAATAATTGAGGTTAACGAATAGCTCTAAACTTCTCAAACCAACTTCACCGACTGACCAAAGTTAACTCAGGTAAGGGTAAAATGGTAATTTTATGAAATTTCCAAAAATGACCTTTCGGGTCATTACAAAAAAAGAGGCATTCAGGTGGATGTAGATACTTATCTATCTAGTACTTTGTGACTCGTAATGTGGAAAATCTTCGTAGCTCAATAAGGATTTGATTTCCCGCCTTAAAATATTCTCGTAATGCTACAGTAACTATCAATTTTGCCACATATATTATAACATTTGAAGCTTCCTAATAAATGGTGTATGATATTGAATTGTTTAGGCTTGTTGAAAAATGATCCAAATGTTTTTTTTACTCCAAACAACATACCTTAATTCCAATTTGTTACTCCTAATTTCCTGCTTTTAATGAAAATTAACGTACATAATGGTTTGTTTTCGTAACTTTTTAGGAAGCTTAATATTTTTAGCAAGGTAATACTTCCTCAGTCTACTTTTAATTGTCATAATTTTCTTTTTTAGAGTCAAACTATAAGAATTTTGATGAATATTTTACAATATATTTTTTCATCATATTAATATGCGAAAAATTTCAATTTATAGTACTTTTTGTATATTTTTTTAATATCTAATTTTTTTTGTTTAAAATATCGAATTGATGTAATCTAATTTAACTTTGAAAATTAATCAAATTGACTTTCGAAAAGAGTAACATGACAATTAAAAATGGGCGAAGTAATTTGTAGTCGTCGTTGATGTATATATACATATTGTATGACATATATATACAGTAATAATTAAGTGAATGGTAAGTGTATTATATACACCAGAGCAAAAATAATTTTTAGTGGCAATAAATATACACATTAATAAAGATTGCTAAAGCTTTTACCGACATTAGTTAATTGTCAATTGATCTAATGTTGTTATTGGCAGAGGCAGAGCTATGTGGAGGTTCGTGGGTTCGGACGAGCCCAGTAACTTTTTCGTAGATTTTGTATTTATATTAGAAAATTAAATTATATATATGTATATTAACTCGTGAACCCCTAACAAAACTGATTGATAGCTTAGTGGTAAGAAAAAGGATTGTGGAAATGTTTTTCACTCTAGCTTAGGAACTTTGTTTTGTTAAATAAATATACATATGTATATTAACTCATGGACTTTTTCTTTTCACTATCAACAAAAAGTTTCTCTTTTTTTTTTAAAGGAAATTTACGAGAGACATTTATAAAGAATGTTAATTAGCATTAAAAATATATTTAACAATAATTAAGTTATTATTATTAAATAATTACTGCTAAATATATAATCTCTTTTTTTGTGATATTCGCAATGATATTTGGTCTGAAATGATATTCGCAGTTTTCATTATTAAACAATAATATGTTTACAACATCAAATCAATTGTACAATATTTTATTCCCGACAAATCAATTACAATATGACCTCTATATATTTTGGTCAGTTTCGAAAACCTTATTGCCTTATACAGCTTTTTACAAATTTTATCCTACTTTCTTCGTTTTAAATTATTTGTTATATATTGATTTGACACTAAATTAAAAAAATAAAGAAGATTTTTTATTTTTATGCTCTTTTATTAAAGAATGTCAAATATATTAAAATATTTTATTTATTTATCTTAAATATATTACATGAAAATTAAAATTTAAAAGTTGCTAATAAAAAGAGATATTCTTTTTTAAAGAGACTAAAAAGAAAAATAGAGCCAACAAATTAAAACAGAGCAAGTACATTTTTTTCCCATTTCTCACTATCAAACGAGCAATGTGTTTTTTTTTTTTGTTGTTTATAAGATATTTATTCTATACTTATGTCGTTATTACTCTCTCTAGTCTCTGTCCCAAATTAAGTGTTATCTTAATGAATGAATTTTATCCTAAAATAAGTGTCACCTTACAAATTTAAGAAAACAATTATTACGTTTTTCCAACTATTTCTTTATACTCCATCTTTAATAAGGTGATTTTCGCTAAAATATCACTTATTTTAAGACAAGGAAATATTAAACTTTAGCCATAAAAGACGTGAAAAGTGTTAAAATCACAAATAAAACAAATAGTTCATAAATAGCAACCACAATTTTGATGTAACGTCAAAATCATCAAAAAATAAATTAGCACATAACCACAATCTCTCTAGATATTTTATTGTATGTATGAAAACATGACCACTAAGTTGCCTATCATGTTTAAATTCGATGATGAAAGGTTTTCAACATAAAATATTACGCCATATAATCTAATAATATATTATTATACAACATTAAAACACTTTGAAAATATCATGAATCATAACCTTGATTATTACTATCACTTATCGTACGATTATTTATATTGATTTAGCATTAACATGTATCAGAGGCCAGCTCGAACACGCCTTTAATTATTCCCTCTTCTAGGTCCATAAGCGATGGTAGATGATTTATTACCTCCTTATTTTTAGTTCATGGAGACGCGAAGTGTCAACCTTAGTATCAATTTACTTATTACTCCCTCCGTCTCATTTTATGTGAGGTAGTTTGACTCGACACGAAGTTTAAGAAAGAAATGAAGACGTTTAAAACATGTGATCCAAAATGAATGGTAGAAATTTATGTGGCTGTAAATCATTTCATTAAGGGTAAAATAAATATTTTATAGTTAAATTGTTACTTAATATATAAATGTGTCATTTTTTTTTGGACTGACTAAAAATAAAGTAAATCACATAAATCACATAAATTCTATCATTTTATTCAGACAAAAAAGAAGAAGAAAATTAACGGCTTAAATTGAGTGAAAATATCATTGTCAAGCCAGTTGTAATTTCACCAACAGCAAAAGTAGAACAAAAAAGACTAGACAGGTAGTGTCAGTTCTATGATAAGCAAGCTTGCAAATTTCATATATATATATAGGCTATATATATATAAAAATGATAATGCTTTAATATTTTTGTTGTTGTTAGGCTCCCCTACCCTTTTCTGATATTTTTCATCTTGGTCCCATTAAATTATATTATAAATGGGCTAGTTCAATGTATTTGGCCATATATTTTGAGTAAAAAATTGGACAATGTATATCATCATAAATCTTACCCAAAAATTAGTTGGGATTTTTGAAGCTATGTAGGATATGGATTTCTTAGTAGTAGGTATTGAAATTAAGGGTGTACAGGTTAAATCGTCAAGTCTAATTGAAGTAAGAAATTAAGTCAAGCAGATAAAAAAATTGACTTGTGGTTTGATTTGATTAATTTGGCATTGCAAAAAAAAGATCATTTTTTTATTTGATTTGGTATTAACAAGAGCAAATCAAATCAATTCCAAATCAAACCAACAATACAAATATAATTTTAAATTTTTAATGCACAAAATTTTTAAATTAAAATCTACTTTATAGTATTTGTTAAATTAATTTATAGTTTTCAAATTTTTTTGGTACTTTTAAATTATAATCTACTTTCTAGTGAAAAAACAAACCAAACTAACATAGTTGGAATTGGTACTTTTGAAGAAGTATGTAAATTAATAGGAGGCTTGTATGTCAATAAAATATAATTAAAAAATAAAGATCTCTCTCCAAAAATTTGAATGAGATAAGTTATTTATACAATTGAATTGTATTTGTATACGGTCCGTTGAAAGTTATGAGATTTGAGTATTATGATATCAATATTGCAATGTATTGATGTTGGGTTTATATAGTCATGAGCTTTTTCATCTTAATAGCTAGCCTTTAGAGTGCGATTTTTCTTGAATTGAAACTATAGTATCAGAGTCATCCACCGACCCTTCATGTCTATTGTGGCATGGATGGTAGCGCTAATACTACATAGTCGCCTTGGGCTAGCAGTGTCTAGCACGCAATCAGCCATAGGCATTTGAGTACCTGACTCAAAAATGACTATCAAAAAAAAGCTATCTACCTGTGATAGAGTGAAAGTTGTTTAGTGTGGAGTCGTCGAGGACGGCGAAAGCAAAGCATAGTGATTTATTTTGATCTATTATGAGGTATGAGACTTGAGTTCCACATCAATGTTGCAATATACTAATCGATATATACAGATATTAGGTTTATATTAGGCTCTCTCACCTTTATAACTATTTTTGGAGTGTGGTTCTTTCTAAGTTATACTATCAATTAGTGAAATATGTTATTAGTTAATGCTTTTTGACTTATCATTCTTATTTTTCTTTTTTTATTTGATGTCCAATATTCGAATCCGACTGATTCAAATTTATGCATTGTAGAGCCTATTTTGAGAGACGACACTTTAACAAGATATTTATACACAAAATTCAAACGTGAGATATCTGCTTAAAAGTAGACATATATTCTTCCCGGTCTTGTACTTTGGTCCTTCTACGTTCGAGTAGAAGTAGAGTGCAAACTATTTTCGATTTGATGAAATTCAAAAATTCTTGTACTTGTCTTAAAAATAATTTAATATTAATTAATAATTAATAGTTATTAAATAAAACGCACAAGAAAATTTATAAACAAGTCTTGCATAAATTATTAATTTAAAACTTAATTATCTAAAAGAACTAAACTTTTTATCTATAAACTTCAAATTTTAATTTGTATTGTCTTTAATTGCGTGAAAGTTTTTATATTTGATACGAGTTTAATCTTTTTTCACGTATCAAACAAATTATCATCACATCAAAACGCTAAAAAAAATATTGCGTAAAACAAAAAGAAATCACATTTAAAGCAATAATATTAGTGTGTAACAATGTACATTATCTTTAATTGTAAAACCAATTAATTTTAGCTTCACATGCAATTCTCAAGCTAAAATAGAATTTTCATTTTGCACCATATAGTACCAAAAATGTAAGGACTAAGGAGTAATAAGGTTTGATAACAACACTATAAATAATCAACTAATATGATATGGAAGGCCTGTTATAAATGGATTTGCTAGATGAACGGTTTTTTACTAGTCATATTAGTTAATTTATATTATTTTTATAATTTTCTACTTAGTTTCTTTTTTCCACGTGATGAATTTAGGCCATGCAGTCATACAAATATTAGCTGGAAAACACGTTAAATTGTTTGACTAGCAAAATGCTGACTTGGATACACGTTAAATTATTTTATTATTTTAAATTAATAATTAAATAAACAACAAAACCAATACTTTTCTATACAAACCTACTATATATTACTCTAACTAATATTAATATTCAATTTATTTATATGTAAGTTTGATGATAGCGTTATAACATTCTCTTTTGGCTTTATATAATTAAAAAATTTTCTATAGCTAGTGGTTTCAAGAGGACCATCAAACATCATTCATGGTTTCACACTAAGTAGACGTTTGGTCATGCGATATCATATCACGATATGGTATCGTGAGATGGAATCAGCGTTTGGACATGCGATTTTACGCTGATTCCATCTCATGATTCCATATCATGAGAGGTGATACCATATTCTCCAAAATCCATGATATGGAATTATATGGTGATTCCATATCATGATTTGAGATATTTTAATACAATAATTAATCCATGAGTTTATATTTTGTTAAAACAATCCCACGTTTATATCTACTAACCATTTGTTTCATATGTAAAATTTATAATCACATCATTACTTTTTAAATTTATTATTCTCACCGACATAAAATTTATTATTCTCACCAACATATAGTCACTTTAACTCACACCTCACGATTGTGAAACTTTTCAACATTCACTTGAAATAATTAACCGGCATGTTAAAATAGTTGTTGAGGCAATTAGCAAGATGACACCAACATTTATACAACATGACTGGTGTACATTCCAAAATTCGACATAATACTCGATTTTGGCCTTGGTTTAAGGTAAAATTTCAATCACATTAATAAATTTATTTTATTGCCTTAATAAGTGAACATTTATATTTTATGTGTAAGTTATTAGTATTTAGTTACATATTTCCTATCAACTTTGTTTAAAGAGATAATATTTATTTTATTACTTTGCATTGTCTTGGAAGCACTAATTTTATGTTGTTGATGTTGGTTTTCAAAACACAAAAGGATTTTTAGCTCCATACAAAGGACTACGCTATCATTTGCAAGATTACCGAGGAAGTGAAAGAGAGCCTCAAATGTCAAAGAACTATTTAATTATAGGCATTCATCTCTACGCAATGTGATTGAACGGACTTTTGGAGCTTGGAAAAATAAATTTAGAATACTGAAACACGGCATGAACCATTATGATATTGATACACAAGTGAAAATTGTCATAGCTTGTGCAGTGTTACATAATTATTTGCGAGAATACCAAAGTAGTGATGAAATATTTATGGTGTATGAACATGAAGATATAGTTGCGGAGGATATTGACCAACAAATGGCTCAAAGTAACAATGTTGGTTCGTCTTCTCGATCACATGATCGAGAAATGCAAGTTCAACGTGAGGAAATTGTCCGTACTATGTGGGAGGATTATATTAAAGACTAGTACACTACAATTTATGTTCAATTTTTTTTATTAAATTAAAGTTAGATGAAACAATTGCTTAAGTGGAGAACAAATAACTTTGTAATAATTTATTATGCGATTTTATAATTTTTTGTTTATTTGATAAGATTGAATAAACAATTGGGGCTATTTTAATAGTTTTAGAACTTATGTGATTTTTATGTTTATGAGAAAATATACAACACAAAAATTTCATATTGCATGTCCAAACAAACCCTCAATTTCATCTCATGATTCCATATCATAATACCATATCATGATACCATATCGCATGGCCAAACGAGCCCTAATTGAATTGAAAAGTGCACCAAAGAAAGAATATAAAACCAACATTATTTATGAATTTATAAAATTTAAAGGGTAATAGTAGTCAACTTAGGTTTCAAAGTCTAACTCACCCAAAAAGCTATCACGGTCGAGAATTGCTCGAGCCTTTTAAAAGAGTTCAAGAATCTCGTCTTGATACAATGTGGGATCATTCTTATCAACATCTCCTCTCATGCATGAATCCAAATATTTTTTATTCGAAATTTCATTGTCTGATCTCGAGTGTGATATTCAAAGACCGAAAGTATGTTCACAACTTGATTCCCATACACTTCAAGGGCCGATTCTACACTAGATTCTCAATGGATCAAATATCATATTAAACTACATCTTACATTTAACTCACACTTCAAAAGCGAATTTTAAAAAAAAGTTGTTAAAACTTTATAAGGAATCTGAAAATCGCATCCCAATTAATCCACCGTGGAATCATTTTCATCACGAACAATAGCAAGTAGGACAAATTAATAATTCAGCAAACAGAAAGGCTACAAAAATATATTCTAGTGTGTGAACTATTAGTCTAATACATTACACATATGTTTATTAATTATTAGCTAAACATGTTGATAATTGGTAAACATGTTGACCAACCAACTTTAGTATAGAAAAATGAATTTAAAAAAATAATTGGTCATTTTTCAGACATATGTGTAAGATAGTGATCTGTTAATAATGATCAATTATTACAAAGATTTTGGTGGTTATAAGTGTTAATTGAATACTCCTATAACTAAATATTAGATGTTTAATTAGAATTAAAAGGATAATGTATCTGCTTAGTATTGCTTGTTAATACTAGAAAAATAATAATAGAAGAACTAGTAATAAAGAAGTTTCTTGACAGTTGATTAATTTATTCAACAAGACTTGAATATTCTAGATAGCATAATTAATAACAAAATTGGAAAAGTAGAGAAAAGAAAAGAAAAAAAGTCAACCAAGAAGAATACTTGTTTGGGTTTAAAGAAATATTCTATTAAAAGCTAATCCATGGACATTTCAAAAGTTGATTATGCTTTGAAAGTTATGACTATGACAACAAATTAAAGAGAAAAAAGTCCTAAATTTACAACTAAATAAGGCACGAGCTTGCCATCATGATTTACAATTACTCATTTAAATAAAGATTGATATAAAATTGAAATTGTGTTTCAATATATAATTTGAATTTGCACTTATCTTGCCTATTTTCTATAACAATAAATAGAGAAATTACATGGTCTGTCAATAATTATCTTTTATTATTGTTTTATCTCCTTTATTTATTTAAATTCATGACTCAAACATGAAATAATAAATTTCCTTCTCTTATTTAATTAATAGAAACAATTGTTAATCACATTATTAGTTTGAGCCTAAGGCCCTAAACTATACATTTTATGTGTAATACAATTATTTGATCAGGGGCATTGTACGTCTATGATGCATCACATGTTAATGGATACATCACTCGAAAAGGAAAAAATATAATTATTGCTACAAAAAGGGAAAAAATATATATGATAACAATATTAAGTCAAAAGAAACATCAGTTGTTACTTGTTGCTAGTGGAAGGTGATTGGTTCTTTGTGGAATTAATCAAAGTACACGATGGTTGGTTCGGACACCAAGATCATTAAAATAAATTGTTACAACAACTAATTAAGTATATTAAACTTTTTAAAAATTAATTAAATTGTGCACTTTTAGTTCATTTACTCGTAAATATTCATAACTGTCTAATCATTCCTCTACTTAATTATTTATAGAATAACATGTTAATTTATATTGTTACCCTATATTTTAATAATATTATATATTTTTAAGTAGTCAAAATATAAGATACTTTCTCATTAACAGACCAAAATATATATTTTAATTAATTAAAAAGTAAACATACTAAATCATATATCATAGGAATTATTAATAACTTTAGGGATATATATATATATATCGCAGAAATGAGGATGTCGAGGTGAATGTGTGGGCAATCTTCTATTGTTTATTGTGCTTAGACAATCACAATATTTTATTGTTCTTGATCTTTTAATTTCTTGTAAGATCTACACGGTTCGTTTGTTAAAAACATATTTCTATATTTAATAACTTTTAAAATATTTATTTTATTATTTTTAAATTTAATGCAATGTCAGTAGGTATTCATATAATCTAAAAATTATGTTAGCTAATTTTGACCCTGCCGATACGTATATAGATGTTTTCCTTGTTTATATCCCGCAAAATCCGACGATCAGAACAAACAAAAAGTACGCGTCAATTTTTCTCTCTATATATACGCCAATTATACCTCCACCTCTCCAAAATTGTCTTCTTCCCTCTCTATATCCTCCATTGATGATCTCAAATCAAACTATTTTCTCCTAAAAAACTATCAAATTCTCAAAATGGGTTCATCTTTATCCCTTTTCTTGAATCCACGTGGTTCCGTCGCTGTACCGCCGGCGAATCCCGGTTTGGGTGACTTGCCGGAGAGTTGTGTAGCTTCAGTTATGGTGTATTTAAATCCGTCGGAGATCTGTAGTCTTGCAATGCTTAATCGTGGTTTTAGGGCTGCTTCTTCTGCTGATTTTGTTTGGGAATCGAAATTGCCGATAAATTATGAATTGCTTATTGATAGGGTTTTTGGTGGGGTTGATGATTTTTCTAACAAGTTGTGCAAAAGGGATATTTATGCTAGGCTTTGTCGACCTAGTTATTTTGATGGTGGCTCAAAGGTAAAATCTTTATCATTTTTTATATTCAGGGGGGAGCTAGAAGCCCCTATAGATTTTGTTCAAATAGTGTATTTGTGTTTATAAATTCATTAAATCTGTACAAAAATTAAATTTAGGTGAATTGGGGTTGTTGAGGATAAGCTTTTTGTGATTAAATATTCTGTATAAATTGTTCTGATGGGTTTTTATTGATTGGGATCTATGCAGAAGGTTTGGTTAGATAAGGGTACAGGAAGGGTTTGTCTATCAATCTCTGCAAATGGATTGGCGATAACAGGCATTGACGATAGGAGATATTGGAGTCGTATTGAAACAGACGAATCAAGGTGGGGTTAAAAATTGTTTTTACTTTTGGTATCAAGTTATAGTAGAATGTATATTTGTATGTGTGTGTTTATTGATCTGTGTGTTTTTAGATCGGCTGATCGAATCCAATTCTTCAGGCATTTTTGATGAATCCTCCTGTAAAAAGGTTCCTTTTTACAATTCTTCGGGGTGGCCCAGATGGTTTGGCTTGGGACTTCCACAATGGAGGTCTCAAGTTTGAAACCCCTTGCTTGCGACAGCAGAGGGTTGGCCTTCTGGGTCGAGCTCATCTCATGGGGCTTGCTAGTGTGGTTTACCTCTCATGTGTGGTTTGCGAGTTATTGCACATGAGTGGGGTTTACCTGTTCATCAAAACAAAAGAGGTGCCTTTTTACATCGTAGTCGACTGTATGAATCGAGGTTGTTTAGTTTGGTCTTCTATGTCTCCTTGTTGCCTCTGGCAGGGAGATTTTATGAATATTAGATAACTCTTGCCTGTTTCCCGCTTATTTGAAATTGAAACATGAGTAGTAAAGTGATTCTTTCTATGCATTTCAGGTACTCGTACCTTAATTCAATTAGCAATTTCTCATTCTGCCTTCTTGCTATAGTAAAAATTTAGTGGAATAGCTTTGGAGAATTGTTTTGAGAGTTTTGGTACTTGAGAAGTAATCTGAACTATTTGACACATCAGTAGACATATTGATTGGTAGATATGTGTTTTAGATGCATAAAGTGCTTTGGTGTGGTTGATATCAGTTCCTATAAGTGAGAACAACTTATTTGCTTGAAAAGAGAAATGTTCAAGTTTTACTTACTTCTGCTGATTGCGTGTCCTCATGATTTGCCTAGCAGTTATCAATCGGAACTCTCTTCATAGTATGACATCTTATGACCAGTAAATTAGTCAAGAATATGCCTTTCGCTTAGCCTCCAAAGAGAGTTTAAAGAACTGATCTCTGTTGTTTGAAAAATTGCCTTCTGGTGGTGGCTTTTCGAGTATGACATAATTGCATTATGTTTTAGATTTACTGCTATCTGTTGTACACATTAAAACATTCTAAATCTTAAGACATACCAATACTTAAGGATTTCTTTAATTTCCTTCTCTGCAGATTCCAGTCCATTGCGTATCTCCAACAGATATGGTGGGTTGAAGTGGGTGGAGAGGTTGATTTCCCATTCCCAGCAGGGTCCTATAGCATTTTCTACAGGCTGCAAGTAGGACGTTCCTCTCGGAGATTTGGACGGCGAATTTGCAACTCCGAGCATGTTCACGGATGGGATAAAAAGCCAGTGCAGTTCCAGCTCTCAACATCTGATGGTCAGCAAGCTACAACCCAGTGTTACATGAAAGAACCTGGAAAATGGAAATATCACCATGTAGGAGACTTTACAGTTACAGGGTCTGCAGCAAATATGAAAGTTAAGTTCTCCATGACCCAAATCGATTGCACCCACACCAAAGGTGGACTTTGTGTAGATTCTGTGTTAATATGCCCAAGCGAGTTTACAGAGAGGTTAAAGCGTTTTTAGTTTGCTTGTAGGTCTCTTTAGGAAAGAGTTTATAAAATAGTTAAGAGGTAGCAAGTATCCATCCATAGTTCTGGAGAAGTTGGTAAGGAACGGTGATCAGATCTATACTAGATCGAGTCAATGTGTGTGTACGTGTATGGCGGGCTTTTTAAATCCCAACGACACGTTGTAATAGGTATCATAGAGCTTTATCTTTGAAGTTGACGACACCCCCTTCACGCAAAGTGGTTGTTGTACTGAGTTCTTAGTGTATGTTAAATGAAATTACTTTGTTCATGTGTACTTTGAAGTTTGATCTTAACAAGCGAATGGAAGCAATATTCTTTCGGTTTGATTGAAATTGGATTCTTTTTCCTGCATTGAATGATATCTGTGACTTCGTCTTTTGCTTGTAATTGGATTGGAAGCCACTGGCGATGCCTTCTTGCCCGTGTAATTGGCCTTGCCTGCTAGGTGCGAAAGTGCGTAAAGTAGGCTCATTCTTTGGTTTGTAAAGATCTTCTTGTAGTTATTGTTACAGAGTGACCTCAGCATTGTAAACTCACAAGTACTTCCTCAAATTGTTAAAACTTTCATTGTGCATTGCCTCTTTTTATTAAAGGATATTTACTAGCAGGGTTGGCAAAATCAACTCATAAAATCCTGATCCGGTTAACCTGTATAAATTTGACCATGTTAGTAACTCACTTATTTTATTAATGGAAAAACTACATAAATAAATCATAAAACTCAAAATAATTATAAGTTCATTCCATTGCAACGTTGTTTGGTGGGTTGAAAATGAATGGGTCCCAATTAGTGTGTATTGCAATGAGCGACAACCAACTTTTTTGTCACTTGTTTGTTTTTGAAATATCCAGCTATGCAATTGATATGTTAAAAACATTATCATTATACAACAAAAGAGAAGTGTATCGTACATTCAAAATTAAAACATCCCAATTTGAAGGGACAGACATGAAATTGTACTTGAATAAAGAGTCTTTCAAAAACAAGTTTTTTACCGTCACAAGATAGTGATAAGATTGGGGTACACTCTATTCTATCTAGGCGAAATGGTCCGATGAACTCCTATACTTGTATGTGTTTGTATTCTGAACCATTCTACTTAACATTTTGTCAACTAAACCCTTAAATTCGTTAAAACACTATATTTAAACCTTTTTCTTATTAGATCTTTGTGTGTGTAATCCAACCTCTTACACATGTAATTCCATGTCATTTTTCAATGACACGTCATAAATTAAATATTAAGAAAATAAAAAAATCAAATATTTAACTTTTATAAATTCTGATATTTTTTAAATAGTCATGTTCTTCATTATTCATATATCCTTATAATTTGAGCACCAAATTCATGTCAAATAAATGAACTTCTTCATTATTTGACTTGAAATTTCAACTACAAGTTCACTAACACAAATTCAACAGCCCCAATCACAAATTTGAATTAATTTCATAAATTCATAAGACCCATTTGTTGTTGTTCAAGCTTTCTCAAGCTTATCAATGGAGTTTCAACTTTTTCAATACCCACTGTCACCTTTTACGTTGATGCATATCATACCTCCTCTTTGAATCTAACTAACACAAACAATGGTTTCAACTTTTAAAATAAAAAAAAGGACTAAGAATTTAGAAAAATGGGGGCCGAAAAAAGAAATTAATGGCGGGATTTTGATTTGTTGCAAAGAGGAGAGTGGGTTAAAGAAAAAAAAGAAAGTGTATGACAAGTGATTTTGAAGAAAAGAAAAGAATAGGTATGGTGGGTGATTTTGTTGAAGAAGAAGAGAAGAAAGTTTAGGGTTATGGGTGGGAAGAGTGTTGGAGAAGAAGAGAAATTGGGGTGAGACGGGGCGGGGTGGGGTGGGAGTGGGTTAGTGAGGAAATAAGTTTTTTTGATAAAAAAAAATATTTTTAAATAAAATTTAGTGTATTTACATGCTTGAAAGCGAGTGTATTCACACATTTTTCCAACTCAACAATATTTATGCCACAGAGATTTGATTAATGGTCAGAGACCTTTCAAATATTGTGTTTTAATAAGTTTAAGGGTTCAGTTGATTAAGTATAGAGTAAAAGGGTTCAGAATACAAACTCGTACAAGTATAAGGGTCTATCGGACCATTTCGCCTTCTATCCAAACTTCACTTGTGGAATTTTAGTAAATATATTATTGTTATAGACTTTGAACATTTTTAAGAAACAATGATTAAATGAATATTTATCGTCTTAAGAAATAATTTGAGGAATGAGGATACAATAAGAAAAGTACATGTAATCTCACATATGATTGCCACAAAATTATTCCATTCACTAAAAATAGGAATGACAATGGGGTGGGACGGACGCGGGGCGGAGTGGGTTTAAGGCTATGTGGGGCGGGGTGGGTGGGATGCAGGGCGGATTGAAGTGGATCTTTTTAAAATTAATGCGTGGCGGGGCAGGTTGCGGGTATATTGATTATATGTGGGTTCAAATTTGATTTTAACGTTTTACATGTTATAAGAGTGACAGAACATTTTTATTAAGATATTTCTTTAAAGCTTCTAAAATATTCAAGATAATAAATGAAAATGGTTTAATAAAAAATAATACAATCTCTTACATATTTCCCAATTGACCTTTTAAAAATAAAATTTTAAGTCACAATCCTATTAAATAGATAAAAATTAATAAAGAAATGAATTTATTTTTAGTATCAAAATTAACTAGAAAAAAAAAATATTAAGAAAATTATATAGGGTGTGTACATGCGGGACGGGTCTAGCAGGGTGGGTGGGGTGGGGCAGGTTAAAAATAAAAAAAAATATTATGTGGGACAAGTCGGGAGTCGGGACAGATTAAATTTTTTAAGGGTTAAACTCAACCCGCCCCGCACCGCCCCATTGCCATTCCTAACTAAAAATAACTAACTGGAGAATGAAAAAAACAAAAAGCAAAATAACGAACTTCATTTTTTTTTTTGTTCCTTATTGACTTTCGAAAATATGAGTTTGCCGGAGATGGAATCAATAGCGTCGGCGATCGGAGTATCGATTCCGGTGCTCCGTTTCTTACTCTGTTTCGTCGGCACTATTCCTGTGAGTTTTCTTCATCGATTTGTTCCTTGTGTCAGTGGTAGGCATTTCTACGCTACCCTATCAGGTGCTGTTTTGTCCTATTTGTCGTTTGGGTTCTCCTCGAATTTGCATTTTTTGGTGCCGATGCTTTTGGGTTATGCTTCAATGGTTTTATGTCGACATTATTGCGGTATCATCACTTTCTTCCTCGCATTCGGATATCTAATTGGATGGTACATTCATTAATTCTCTCCTAACATTATTTTCTTTTCAGATCTCTGTTTTTTATTTGGAATTACAGTGTAACTGCATTATCGATCTTCGATGTTTTGAATTTGATGGTGACCTGTACAATTTAATTTTGAAATTCTTCCATTTTCGTTGTTTTAACATCTACTCTTATCTTTTGGCGGATGAATAGTGGCAATGATGAGTTAATACATCTAAACTATCACATTTTCACGAGTTTTATATTTCAACTATTCATTGTTCTGCATCACCTTTTCACGAGTTTCATACCTCAACTATCACTCCCTTCGTATTTAAACATATATACCTTGATGTTGAGTTTGCTTACACATGCCTGTTGTTGTCGAGTGAGAACAAAAATTTAGCCAACTCAGCATGTGTGTTCACAAAGGGAGTGATAGTTTAGGTAGGTAAATAGAACAATAGATAGTTCAGGTATGAAACTTGCAGAAAAAGGGATAGTTTAGGTGTATTTTTAACCATTAACTCTATGTGTATATATACAATGTAATTTTTCATGAAGGGGATTCGCATGAACGCCCTTTCACCCCCTAGCTCCGTCCATGAGTACTCGCATATATTCTTATTCTCCACTTAAGTTCATGCTGTTTTCTGTGACAGAGTTCAAACCCATGACATGAGCTAAATCCGTGCATTAGTCATGAGCTCTTACCACCAGAAAAAACCATTTTGAGCTGTATTTTTATGTTGATCTTGTGCTAATGAGGAAAAACTTGGTTCTGTAGCAGACATTTGATGTTATTATTGCTGTATGGACTGTTTGCAAGGTGAATCTCCCCCAACCCCCAACAGGAAATAAAGCATTCCTTGTTGAACCGTTTCCTCGTTATGCTAGTTTTAATTTTTATAATACTGTGAATGAAAACCTTTTAAACTCTATTGATAATAATCAAACATTTCGGTGCAGCCATGTGTACTACATGAGCGGGGATGCATGGAAGAAAGGAGGAATGGATGCTACGGGTAAGAACGAACTTCCTCTTTGTCCTAGTCTTGGTTTCTTTTTTAAAACATGACAAAACAAATCAGGGTCTCAAACTCCTTTAATTTTCGTAATGTGTTCAATCCACTTGGAATTTGAGACAAATGAAGCATACGATACTTCTTTAGATCAAAAATATTTCTTGTAAATAGAAATAGAATAAAACCTCAGTTCATGATGAGTTCAGACATTGTTGATATGTAGAAATCTACTGATTTTAAAACAAGAAACAAAATTATGGATTCAGCCTGTATCACTATGATCTGCTCAATGTATTTTTTTTAATTGGCTCTCTCTTCTAAAATTTTAGGAGCTTTAATGGTTATTTCTCTGAAAATAATATCAAGTGTGATCAATTACCAAGATGGATTATTGAAGGAGGAAGATTTGCGTGAGGCGCAAAACAAAAATCGTTTGCTAAAGTTGCCATCATTACTTGAGTACTTTGGTTATTGTCTCTGTTGTGGAAGTCATTTTGCTGGTCCAGTTTATGAAATGAAGGATTATCTTGAATAGACAGAGAGAAATGGTGTAAGTTCATATCATCATTGTATTGTTGTTCTGCCAAAGGGTATTATCCAACACCGTTTCGTATCTCTCTTTTATGTGTGTAAATTATATACTTCTGAAAAAAAAAAATGTATATATACCAAATGTTGGCATTGCCTGAAGCCCTTTGCATCTCATTACAATAACTAAACTAAGTCCTTTTCAGATTTGGAAACCTTCAGACAAAGGACAGCCATCGCCTTTTGGGGCAGCGTTAAGAGCTATTCTTCAAGCAGCTCTGTGTATGGGATTGTATATGTATTTGGTGCCTCTTTTCCCAATTTCCATGTTCTTGGACCCAATGTACCAAGAATGGGGTTTCTGGACGCGGTTGGGTTACCAATATATGGCTAGCTTTTCTGCACGGTGTAAATATTATTTCATATGGTCAATCTCGGAAGTTGCTATCATCATATCTGGCTTCGGTTTCAGTGGTTGGGCAGACATGACTAATCCACCAAAAGCACAATGGGACCGTGCTATAAATGTTGACATATTGGGTGTTGAGCTTGCAAAGAGCTCAGTTCAAATACCTCTTGTATGGAATATTCAAGTTAGCACCTGGCTGAGGCACTGTAAGAATATCTCTCTTTTTAATCCATTTTGTATGTTGTGATTCTTTCAGGAATTGGTGAGCTATATAGTCCTACTCCATTTTAAATTTATATGACACTCTCGTTTACCTAGTCTGTTATAAAATGGATAACACATTTCTATATTTAGACACTTTTGACTTTAAACATCTCATTTTATCTTGACTTACTTTTATAGCTATAGAAATGTCATTACCATTTCAAGATCAAAATGTCAAAAGGCACTTGTGAATTGTGATATTTGCCAGAAGTTTTTGTTTTCTCTCCTTAAGCATTGTGTTTATTCAAACACTGCCATATAAAAGAGACTCGGGGACTACTTGTTATGTTGCATGAGTTGTATTTTCCAGGAAACTGATCGTATACAAACTTTTATGATTTATCAAATAAGGGTCATGTGCCTTAGATTTCTTTGTCCATCATCTTTTAATGAATGTGTAACTAACTTTGTGACAAAGCTAAGCATGATGTGTAATTATTTTATGATTAAATTTCTCCTCTTTTCTGTCGTTTTTTCTGCAGATGTATATGAGAGACTTATACAGAAGGGAAAGAAGTCTAGTTTCATCCAGTTGCTAGTCACACAGACTGTTAGTGCTGTATGGCATGTAAGGAAATATTTTTACACAATGTGTTCTGCAATCTATCTGCTGAAAGATTTATATGATAACGTATAATCGTGTCCAGATGAATTTTCATGGAACTATAACATGTATGCACAAAACATTTATCAATCAGCATCAAAAAATGACTTTGCCTATGGTGGCATCAAAATTTCACTAAAATACGCTTCAACTCTATGAAGTTTTGTATATTTTTTTTTGAAGTTGAACTCTTATCACAAATGTTTTCTAACTATAGAAATACAAGTTGTGTCACACTTTATATCTTTCAATATATATTCCTCTACAAATTCGTTTATGATACATGAAACAATTGATATCGAATTCTTTAAGAAATATCTTGTCTAACTAAAGTTTATTGTGTTACACTGCAGGGGTTATATCCCGGGTACATCATATTCTTTGTTCAGTCTGCTTTGATGATTGCTGGATCAAGAGGTACTTACAAATCTTGTTTTGTTTTACTTATATGCTCTAATACTAATATGCTTTAATTGTAATCTTGTTTTGTCTATGACTATGAGAAGTCATTTATAGATGGCAGCAAGCTACAAGTAATATTCAGTTTCAGAAGACGTTGGTATTCACGAACTTTGTATATACACTGCTAGTTCTCAACTACTCTGCTGTTGGATTCATGGTTAGTTGCCTATTTGTCGAAATGATGTTTATTACTCTCTCTATTTCATTTTCCAGGATATATTTTCTTTAAAATGACACGTCTTTTAATGTCATGTCATGTTTAAAACCACATGTTACAGCCTACATGGATATTTTGATAGGACTTCTTTCAGTTTTTGCCCATCGGCCAAACATAATTACAGGCGCTAGCCAAAATATACAATAGCTATACACTGATTATGCATGTGTGTGTATATTAGATCACTGAAAGGCATTGGACAGCAATTATCTCATTCTTTAATATCTTATCGAATCAAACAGTGTCATATAAAATGAAACAAAAGGAGTATAGATAAAATCTTCGATATAAATTAACAAAAGTTTTCTTGTTTATGTTTTTATAGGTACTAAGTCTGCATGAAACACTTACAGCTTATGGAAGTGTATACTATATTGGAACTATTATACCAATTCTAGTGATCTTGCTTGGTAAAATGATTCAGCCAGCAAAACCAGTAAGATCTAAGGCAAAAAAGGATGAATGAGTCAGAATCTGATTTTTGGAAAATTGGTTTTTAGAGTTCTTGGTGGAAGAGTTAGAGCTGTTCTTCCCATTACTTTATTTATTATTTTTTTGATTTGTAGAAATCATCAGTTTTGATAGATGTCAACCAGCATGGGTTGTGGTGCAGTAGTGGGAGTACTTCACCCTTAACCAGATGTCTCGAGTTTGAGCCTTGGGTATGGAGAAAATCCTATTGGGAGCGCCACCCCCGAATGGACCCTGCAGTGCACGATTCGGATTTAGTTGGGGCTCCAATGTGGGCTCCGGACACTAGATGGAAAACCAAAAAAAAAAAGAGTAGTTAGTTTAGTTGTTGGAGTTGATTTGGTTCATTCAGATGACCAGGCCTGTTTGTTACTTAGAGAGGCACAATTATGTCTCTAGGCAACAGTTGAAATTGCACATTGTACCTTTATAATATGTTGGTCTTTAATTTTTGTCCTTTTAACAGTTGAACGTATGTCCAGTGAGGCATTCATGGGCTGCCTTATTTTGGTTGGTCCAATATAACTAATATATGTTGTATGCTGTTTTGTGAGTAACTTTCACATATAACAAACATAAAAATCATATTTGTATGTTATAGCTATAATTTGTATAATTGTGCTCCATAGCAAATTTTATGTTTGCTATGGAGCTTTGATTTGTATAATTCGCTAGATACATCCAATTTTATACAAATTGTTCAGTTTTGTATAAATTCATTTATACATTGTAATTTGTATAATAAGATCTGTATTTGTATAATTATAAGTGTATAGGACGAAAATATATGTATTTGTATTTGTATATATATACACTTTTCTATCGCTTTATACAAACACAAACGCATTTTATACTGAAATGTATTAAATGGCTAATTATATACCGAAAATGGCTAATTGTATATTGAATCAGATGGCAAAAAAATGGGATGTTTGTTGCGAATTACAAATAAAATAAACTATGGCTATAACATTTAAGTTTGTTAGGGTTTGTTATTTTTGTCAAATTGATGATTGAGGCCTGTTCAAAAAATAATGTTTATTTGATATGTTATATATAATGATAATGTAAGAAAAATTAATGATTTTCTTAGGTACTAAAAGTTTATTAAAAAGGTGGAAACTTTCCAAAATAGCAAATATTAGGCCTTAAAGAGGACTCTATAGCTATAGTTTGTTTAATTATGAATAATAGCAAAATGTTAGGGGAGGAGGGAAGAGAGAGGCAAGCAAGATCTAGGAAAGAGAGGAGAGATTGTATTTTTTCATGGATTTTGATACAAATACAAATTGATTTGAAAATAAATGCATATTAAGAGGAGTGAGACGAGCGAGATCGAGAGAGGGAGCAGGAGCAGGAGGGCGAGTGAGATAGAGAGAGAGAGGATTGTATTTTATATTTATTTGCATTGTATTCTGTATTTATTTTGTATCAATTTTATTTGAAATACAACGAATTGTATTTTATGTTTATTTTGCATTGTATTATGTATTTATTTTGTATCAATTGTATTTAAAATACAACGAATACAACTGTATTTATCCTTCATTTGATTGGTTACAAATACATTTGACAGAGAGGATGAATACATATTGTATTCGTATGAATACAAAAACAATTGATACAAAAATACAAAATACATTTTATCGAATACAATTGAAATAAAATATAAAATTCTCACATATATTTGACTGAATACTATTGATACATAATACATTTGAATGAATTTCTTCTTATTGACAGAATAGAGAAGAATAGAGAGGGGGGGAGGGGGAGTAGCTGTTTTCCATAAATAAGTTGTAATTTTTTTCATTTTTCATAATTTTCCCAAAAAGGATAATATAAATAAAGCAGTAACGTTATGACATACATTTTAGCTCATTTCAGATCAGCTCATTTCAATCCAAGTAACTTTTAGGTAAGTCAATAACTTATTAATTTATTAGAATTTCAATTCATTTTGACCCGTTCAAATTCAACAAAACCGTCCATTTGACACTTCTAACCATATTTAATCTTTTCAAATTAACTCAACCGTCCACTTCACACCTCTAAATTTTGATAACCTATTGTGACATCTTACTATGTTACATAAATATCCTTTTTTTATATATATAAAAAAGGCCCAGTATTGACTGGGTCATTGAGAATGACTTGAGGGGAGGCAATTGATTTGTCAATTTTAAATTAGCTAAGGGCCCTACGAATCGTCATATGATTAAACTATTTGTATATACTCCCAAAAGACGTAACAAAAATGATTAAACACATTTTTTTTATGTGCATAAGAATAATCAAAGACAAGAAATAGTATACAAATAAAATAGGAGTATTTGATTACAATTTCTATAATATTTCACATTTAAAGAGATATAGTTTTTGTTTTTTATTTTTCGTCTCGCGAATGAAACATCAATATCACAACAAATCAGTTACTCTTTTTTATTTCAGTCGTTCACGTTTGACTTGGTATACTTCTTAATCTTATATATATATATATATATATATATATAATATAATGTATAACATACATAACTATGTATCAGAGATATATAATCATGTATAGATAATTATATATAATTATGTATAAATAGTGTATAACCATATATATTTTATCAGCCATTGGTGATTTATGAAAATAATAAATGGGAAATTGTATGAAATAACAAACTATTAATTCAAATTAAATGTTATAGTCATAGTTTATTTTATTTGTAATTCGCAACAAACATTCCATTTTTTTGTCATCTGGTTCGGTATACAATTAGCCATTTTCGGTATACAATTACCCATTCGGTATACAGATGTAAAAAATGTGTTTGTGTTTGTATAAAACGAGAGAAAAGTGTATATACAAATACAAATACATATATTTTTGTCCTATACACTTATAATTATACAAATACAGATCTTATTATACAAATTACAATGTATAAATGAATTTATACAAAACTGAACAATTTGTATAAAATTGGATGTATCTAGCGAATTCAAAAGCTCCAGAGCAAACATAAAATTTGTTATGGAGCGCAATTATGCAAACTATAGTTATAACATACAAATATGATTTTTATGTTTGCTATATGTGAAAATTGCTCGTAATAAATTGAATATTGTTATTTATTTATTAAAATTTCTTGTGGGGTATTTGAAACATAAGGGAATATATAATTAAGTGGGTTTATTTGTTCGTGTTAGGAATAAGATCGTATTATTATACAATAAAGTCTAGAACATGCATGTAATTGATAAAATCTACAGTCAATTTGTAATATATTGTAATCGAGTAGTTTTACTTGAAGGAATTTTGATTCAATGAATATTTTATTTAATTTTTCATTAATAAAATGCTAATTTATTATATTATCTCTAATTATTACTCTATATGTTGAGGAATGAATAAAAAGTAATTACAGTACTCTTTATGTCTTAATTTAAATGTCTTACTTTCAATTTTGATATATATCTCAAAATATGTCTCTTTCAATATTTAGTAAGTTTTTTCATTTTGGTATTTTATATGATACTCCCCCGGTCCATCTTTACTTCTACACATACACTAAAAATAGTTATCTAACAATATTTGTCCGTTTGCAAAATCAAGAGATATTTTACCTTTTTGTGTCTATTTCACTCTTACTATTCAATATTTAATACATTTTCTAAAGCATTAAATTTAATATATTCAAAGGGCAATATAGTAATATTACTTGTTTCTTAAGGTGTGTATCAAATCAATAGTAGACAACTATTATTGGATAGAGGAAATAAGTTTAAGACCCCAAAATTTAAAATACTATACGTATCTTTAATTTAAGACTACATTTATCAAAAGTCAAGTAAGATATTTAAATTAAAACAAATAAAATGTATAATAATAAAAATCAAAATAAATATTTTTAAAGTAAGTAATTTATTTTTTAAATTAGATAATTAAAAATGGAAGGATGAGTAATTGTTTGTGTCTAAAGTTTTGCTTATATGTGTAAATAATACACGTGTACTAAACCTTGTTTTCCTCAAATGAGAAACAGGACTCATTCTTTTACTACCAATGTCCAAAAAGCTTTACACGTGCTAAAACCCAACAATGTTTTTTTCTTTATTAAATTTGACATAATTTATTTTTATTTTACATTTCCCCTCTCTTTTTATATTTAATAAGTTTTTCTAATTTAGTATTTGGAAAAATTCTTTTTGCCAGAATTTGATCAGAATAGTAAAATAACATATTTTACACTATGTTATTTTACCTTTTTGAACATTTTTACCCTTTTAACTTTAATATTTTTAATTAAGAATGAAAAAAATATCAGTTTATTTTTAAATAAAAGAATATTATAGACTTTTTAAATTTCTGGCCAAATTTTCTGATCATTTAGCATTACCCTTAGGGGTCGTTTGGTGTGAGGGATAATACCAAATAGTCCCGGGATTAAATTATAGTACCGCTTATTTTGTTGTTTGGTTGACAAGTTCGGGATAACTTATCCCGGGATTAATAATTAGTACCGGGATAAGTTATCCCTCTCTTTGGGTGGTATAGTAATCCCGGGATAACTTATCCCGGGATAAAATAGGTAAATGACAAAAATGTCTCTTTCAACCCTTTTGTTATATCACTTTTTACATTAATGAAGGGCATTTTTGTAAACAAATAAATTATTCTTAAAATTTATTATTTTGAATACAACAAACCAAACACTCAATAAAAAATAATCTCAACACAACTTATCCCATCATAACTCATTTTCAAACCAAACGACCCCTTAGTATTTTATAGGATAAGTTTAAATACTACACACATCATTAGAGCTGTCAATATGGGGTAGCCCACCCCATCCGGGCTAATCCATACAGGCTTTGCAATTTGACGGCTAGGCCGGGCGGACCAAAAATGGTCGGTCCAGCCCACAAGTGTGTGGGCTACGAGCTTTGCCGGGCCAATCCTCTTTTCTTAAAAGTATATTTTTTATAATTTTTTAAATTAAATTATAATTCAAAAATATTATCATAAATATCGACTAGTGTTGCTACTTGTTAATCAAATACACAAATACAATTATCTATATAATATTTATTAAGTTTGATTTCAAATAAAAACATAAATAGTTAAATAGAAATATTAACCTAATTATTTTCCAAGAATCATAATAAAACACAAAAACTATGATAATATTCCATAGACTATGGCCTATGTAGTGATTCCCTAGAAATTTTAGAAACTTTATTTTATGTAATACATATTTTATAAATATAATTTGTATTTAAATTGTAATATTTCAAACTTTAAACATATTTTGAGTGTAGATTCCTGTTATTTTTAATACTCTATTTTATTTTTATTTTTTAATTAATTTTTATTTGGCCCACGGGCCGGCCCTATCCATATTTCTCAAGCCCCACAATCGACAGACTTATTCAGGCCGTGTTAAAAAGTCATTTTCTTAAATTGGCTCCAAAAATCGTAGTCCATCCCTATCAAATTACAGGTTAGACCAGACCGACCTAACAAGCCTAGCTCATATTAACGACTCTACACATCATAAATATATGACTACACAATTCAAAATTCGGACTAATATATTTAAATTGAAATAAATGAAGTACTTAATAATAAATATAAAATAATAGATGGATGAGTATTTTTTTGTGCATGAAGGTTTACTTATGTGTGATAAATACATGTATATCATCGATAAACACTGTGATGGAGTAGCAAATACTTCTTTATTCTTAATTAAATGTTTTGAGGGTATGCAGTTGTCTTTGTTGAGAAGCACTTTACTCCTTAATGTGAGACTTTTTTGTACGAATCTAAATTTAATCAGACTTCAATACAAATATCAAATACGAGATAGATAATAAATAAAAAATAAAAAATACCCAGGCACTAAACCTTGCTTTCCTCAAATTTGAAAGAGGTTTCCGTCTCATCCAACAAGACTCATTCTTTTACTACTAATGTCCAAAAAATATTTACACGTGCTAAAAAACCCAATAACGTTTTCTTAATTCATTTACTCCCCCCGTCCTATATTTTACATGGATTTGTTTTAAAAAAATATTACCTTATTATAATTAAAAATAATTTAATTTTAAAAAAAATTATCCTGAAATAATTTATACTGACACAAATATTCTACCATTATGTTCGTTGCAAATTTATTTTTTAATTTTTCTCCTTAAATATTATGTCAAGTTAAATAATGTCACATAAAATGAAATAAAGGGAAAATAGAATCTAAAACGTTACTGTACCCAGTGGCGGAGCCACATTAGAGTTAGGGGGTTCATTTGAACCCTTTTCGGCGAAAAATTATATCATTTATATATGGTTAGAATAATTTTTTAGATATATATAGTAGATGTCGAACCCCCTTCGACTACTTCGTGTGTCTAGTTTTTCCGATTTTGAATCCCTTTATTAAAAGTTTTGGTTCCACCACTAACTGTACCTTCATATTAGTTTTATGAAATATCATAAACAATACATTCCCTTCATCCGACAATAGTTGTCCATTATACTATTTTGAGATGTCCAACAGTTCTTGTCCACTTTATGAAATCAATAGATAATTATACCTAATTTACCCTTATCATTAATTATATTCATTTTCCTATTACCTTTTTCGAGACATTATATTTATTATATTCAAATGGTTTTAAAGAAGTGTGCAGATAAATATTATTGGACGGAGAAAGTATTATCTTGCGAATAAATTTAAATAATAACTTATTTTGTTTCAAAAATATTTGACACAGTCAAGCAGGCCCCACATTTTCTCTCCTGTTCTTTTCATAGCATTTTCTATGAATACGTGTTGCTTAATTTCCTCTCTCTTCATAATCCAAAATCTATATATATAAGAAACTCAACGAGTACATTCTACTATTATAAAATATATACAACGCACGAACAAATAATATTTCGATTGGATTCAATTAATCGAAATTCAGAAGCTGAAACTTCAACAACGATGAATGATTCGAGTAATTCATGTTCTTCGATTAGAACGGAACGTTCGGATGAAGAAAGTATTTTATTAGTATCATCTAACAAGCCGAAGAAGCGAGCGGCCGGGAGGAAGAAGTTCAAGGAAACACGTCACCCGGTGTTTCGAGGAGTGAGAAAGAGGAACAACGATAAGTGGGTTTGCGAAATTCGCGAACCCACTAAACAAAAGCGAATATGGCTAGGTACGTACCAAACCGCAGAAATGGCTGCACGTGCTCATGATGTGGCTGCATTAGCGCTTAAAGGAGAGTTAGCCACACTGAATTTCGCGGACTCCGCTTGGCGTTTACAGGTTCCGGTATCTAAGGACCCGAAAGAGCTACGCCAAGCGGCTGCTAGAGCAGCTGAGGCGTTCGAGCCGGTGAGGGATGTAGCACCACAAGAGAATAATAATATTGTAGTAGATTGTAATATGGTGGTTGATGAAAATGATAATAGTAACTCATGTGGGATAGAGGAATGGGTTGCAAATATGGAAGAAGAAAGTTTGTTTTCACCAAATCCATGTTTATTTGGGAGTCATTTCAATTGGGATGATCATGTGGAAAGTGATGTTGAGGTGTCCTTGTGGAATTATACTATTTGATCTCACATGCAATCTAGGGCGGAGCTACAATGTAATACGAGGTTAAAGTGGACCTATGATAAATGGTTTAGTGGTTTGTTTGCGGCTTACAAAGTCATTATCTAACTTAAAATTCAAAACTTGTAAAATTCAGAACTCACGTCGTTAACGAGTTATTTCAAATATGATACAATAAAAAGGCATAATACATGAATGACTTTCTAATATATAATCTTGATATTTCACCTAGCCACACACCTTTAATATTGAGACTATATTAGGAGATCATTTATGTATTACGTGTAATAAAAATTTATTAGAAAGACATGAGGAATATATTCTAGTAGTTAGGTTGTTAGATGCCATCAGAATATGACATCAAGTCTCTATATTATATATAATGAATCTCTTAATAAAAATATAGTGTCTATGTAAAATTATTAAGTTCTTGTGAATCAATATATGTAGTGTTCTACGTACATTTGCTATCAGAATCCAACTTTCTCTTGTACACTTACTTTTTCCAGTTGTTATGATCATAGACAGATTCATGGTTCAAACTTTCTATATTCGAGTAATTTAAAATTTTTACAACTTTTTGATTTGTCAAATTTAAATATTATATTTATATGTACATATATTTATATACTCCATCTATCAATCTCTATTAATTATATAACACACTTTTCTCTCTAGTTAGTCTAAAAAAAATTGTGAAAAATGTCGACTAATCTGTAGGAGGGGTGCATTATAGTAATTTGTTTCAACCCGAGACATAAACAAAGACAGGGCTAATCAAACTTGCCAGAAGAGTCGATGTATAAATAAAGAATTTGTTTTGACATGAAATGGATATATCAATATATCTCTTACTCATATTTGCGAGATGATAAAATATGGCAAAAGCTATACCAAAAATTAGTTCGCATCGGAATGGACGTATTAGTTCACGTAAGGGTGCACGTAGAATACCAAAAGGGGTTATTTATGGTCACACAAATTTTAATAATACCATTGTCACTATTATAGATATACGAAATCAAATAGTTTCTTGATACTAAGCTGATACTTCTGAATTCAAAAATACGAGAAGAAAAAATTCAAGCAACTCAGAAAATTCGAGCAACTCACTCCTATGAGACTATATCAGTTACATAAATTAGTTATTGACTTGTTCGTTGGTAAGGTGATAGGTGTGCTAAAGGTGCCAAATAAGCTTAATTGACTGTGTCTAAGTACTATATATACAGTGATTTAAGACAGTTTATTCACGTGGTACACAATATAATGACAAAAAAAATGATTCTTATTTTGTCTTGTTTCTAATTTTGAACAAAACAATTTTTAAGGTTAGACTAAATCAAGGTAGATTAGTTTGGTAAGCTTGTAGTACCAACATACCGACCAATGTCAATTTTCCTTTTTTGCAATCAAATTTATATTTCATATGTTGCAATTTATTTATCTCGTTTTTTTTTTGGTTTGTTTAGAAAATTAACATCTTATTTTTAATATGGAGAAGAGCTTTAAATGTCCCTCAACTGTTTGAATTGGTACAAAAATATTCTTCATCCACCTTTGGACCCCCAAATACCTTCAACGTCAACCTTTTGGCTCAAAAAATACTCTTATGTCTAACGGATCATACTCATAAAGTGGATGTAGAACAACATTGTACCAAATCTCATAGTTTAAGGGCATTTTAGGCCATTTTCCGTTAAAATAATTTGAAATTACTTAATATATGAACTCACATGATTGATTTGATTTTGAATTTCATAGTCTACTCTCTACACACCCCCACCCCCACTTCCTATCTCTTCCATATTTTAAATTTGGATCTTGTCCACCATTTTATTTTATTTTTCAATTTATGACAAACATGAGAGAAAAAGGGAGGAAATAATGATGACGTTCATATAGAAAAGGAGGAAATAACAATGACGTTCATATAAAAATAATTAGTTCTTTTGTGTGTACCCAAAATACAAAATAAAAGAATAAAAATAATCATTTTTATAAAAATACAAATATCTATCTATATTTTTATATACATTAAACATATTAAAAATGATATGTTAACATGACGTATATACATTAAATGTGTAAAGGCTCATACATAAAAGCTAATACATAGATATTATTGTAATTTCTATACATTAAACAAACAATAAATGATACGGATTTGCTATTAAGTCATGATCAACTCATCGTATATGACTTGTCTAGTGCAATTTACATTTTCTGTGTGATCTATAAGCTACTGCACAATGAATAGGTTATCATAAAGTGCACACGCAATGGATAATGATAGTAACAGGGATTCTACCTGTAATCTGCCATCTTAGCCTGAAATCTGCCTCAAGTGTTGCAGCCATAGCAACAAGTACTTATCTTTCAATACCATCTAGAAAATGCCATATTTTTCAGCCTAAAAATCAAAATGCAGCAACATTTTGGTCAAACCTCACTTTTTTTTATAAATAAAATGAAATGAAGTTATTTTCCAAAAATAATAATAATTTAAATAATAAAATATACTTAAAATTAATGTTGTGGGGGTTATAAGTTATGACATGTCTTTTTAATCAAAGTCTACTAGAAAGATAAAAATAAAAACCTAAATAGTACTTTAAAAAGAGAAAATTACGCGGTTAAGCAGATTTGTACTACTTAATTACTCATCATAGCTATAGTTTGCTATAATTACCACTCGCGACTAACATTATACATTAATTACGTGGGCTAACTTCGAGTTTGTATAATTAGCCACGTTTGTATTTGTATAATTCGCCAGAATATACAAATGCATATGTATAATATACAATTATCTAACCAATATACATATACAATTCACCTCTCTCCCACTCTCTGCCCTCTCTCGCTCGCGTCTCTCCTCCCTCTCCCAATCTCGCTTGCCATATATACAAATGCATATGTACAATATACAATTATCTAACCGATATACATATACAATTCACCTCTCGCCCACTCTCTACCCTCTCTCGCTTGCTTTTCTCCTTACTGTCCCAATCTCGCTCGCCTCTCTCCTCCCTCTCCCAATCTCGCTTGCCTCTCTCCTCCCTCTCCCAATCTCGCTTGCCATATATATAAATACATATGTATAATATATAATTATTTAACTGATATACATATACAATTCACCTCTCTCCCACTCCTTGCCCTCTCTCGCTCGCCTCACTCCTCTCTCCTCCCTATAACATGTAGCTACGAGTTGTAATTATCAAACTATAGCTATGGAGAGTAATTAAGCTATTTTTGAATGTCTATATGTGAAAGTTCCTCTTTTAAAAATAAATATAAAACGTCATCACATAAATACTCTTTTTTGACCTATTTTCTAGATATCACAAGTGGGATTACTTAATTTAAACATTAAATAAATCAATAAAACCTTAATAGTTAGAGATTTTGAGGCACTCCTTGTTTCCATTTTTAATTGTCATGTTGCGTTTTTTGAAAGTCAATTTAACTAATTTTCAAAGTTAAATTAGATTACATTAATTCGATATTATTTTAAACAACAAATTTAGATATTCAAAAACTATACAAAAAGTACCATTTTTTTGCGTATCAATAATACATCATAAAATGTTAGTCAAAGTTATTATCGTTTGACTCTAAAAAAAATTACAACAATTAAAAATAGACGGAGATAGTATTAACTACTGATTTTTAATGAGTCTAAAAAATTTGGAGATGTATAAGACCCATCTTCTTCTACTCCCAAGTTCAAAAAAAGGGAAAAAAAATCATCAAACAAACATGTTGCAACGACTCATTTTCCTTAATCAGAGTTTTCGAATTTGAGCGTGGATATGAAAAAAATCCTTTGGAATGGAGTACTTACCCATTTGGGGCCGATACTGTGAATTAGTCGGACTTCAACGTGAATACCGAGATCGAAAACCAAAAAAAAAAAAAAAAAAAAAGAGCAAAGACAAGTGGAGTTTTCAGATCTGTAATCAGAGTTTTAATGGGTGTATCTATTGCTGTTTCTGCCATCTGTGTAGGTGTTTTCTTCTGCTAAAAAATTCTAGATATGGGTAAAAATCATTTTAGGGCTTTATTTTTGGCAGTGTTAGAGTGACAGTAATTATAAATATAGTGACTTTATTTAGGAAATTGATCATGTGAAATTTAACTAATCTAGTTGATTATAAAAATAATTTGAGAAAATGAGTGCATTATTGTTTGTCACTATCAACAAAGGTTTTGAGACTCTATTAATATTATTATTTTTTATGTAATTTGGCTCTACTATTTTGCCATGATAAGTCAACCCAAAAATCCAACACGTCTCTATTAATTATTTTAGTTGTTGTTTGTGTTAATAGTGTTCTGCTAGATCATATGATAATTGGGATTTGTTTGATTTGCAGTTTATCTCAGTTGTGATTTGGGATAACTAGAGTGAAAAATGGTTGCTTTTGGGAAGAAGTTGAAGGAAAGACAAATTCAAGAATGGCAAGGGTATGTACTCCAATGTTCTTTGTATCCTTTCTTTTTATTTCAACTTGTTGGAAACTAATGTTGCTCGATAGAGGCGAATCTAAAATTTGAAGTTTATGGTTATATAAGGATCTCAAATTAAGAAAAGGAATTTAGTATAAAGTGTCCAAGGGCATTTGAATCTGTTTTGTGCTAATAAAAGAGATATGAGTTAACTTCCTTCAATTTATATGAAGCAAAGTGATTGAGCAGAAATCAGACAAAAAAATTGATTTCTCACACTTAATGACCCTTGTGGTCCAGTCCTTCCTCGGACCCTGCACACAGCAGGAGCTTAGTGCACCGAGCTGGTGTTTTATGTTGATTGATAAGGATTATTTTGGGCTTTCAGATACTATATCAATTACAAAGTAATGAAGAAGAAGGTTAAGGAATATGCGGATCAAATCCAGGCTGGAGCACTCAATCAGCGATATGTGCTTAAGGATTTCTCAAGGATGCTGGACAAGGAGGTATGGATTTGTTACGTGCATACCTACTACTCCCTTGGTCCTAAACTGTTTGACACTATTACTATTTGGGGAGTTGAATCATGTTCAGAATCATGGTTCAATTGATGATCTCTACTGCCACCTTTAGTTTTTGTTTCTAGCTTTTACATCAGTTGTTTCACTTGAGTAGAATTTTGTTAATGTTCCTTTCCTGAATACTTTGCACTGTTTTTCTTATTAGTTGCTATGTTTTCTTCACTGTCGTTTGTCCTTTTCATAACTACGATTTGCTGCATTGAGCCGAGCGTCCTTCAGAAACAACCTTTCTACCTCTCTCTACCTCCACGAGGTAGGGGTAAGCAAGGTCTGGGTACACTCTACCCTCCCCAAACCCCAGTTGTGGGATTTCACTTGTGGGATTTCACTGGGTATGTTGTTACTGTAGAATTTTGGATAGGGATTTGGAGACCTTTGACTTAGTCTGATTTTATCTAATTGCTCGTAGTATCTAGGCATTTAGTTGTTGATTGGAAGGATTCTTCTTGTAGGAAAGAGTTTTCCTGGTACATTGTGAAGTATTGATGCATAAGAGCTCTTTTTTGTCTTTATAACAATGCAGATTGAAAAAGTTGTTCTATTTTTGCTGGAACAACAAGGGGTATTTGCAAGCCAGATATCTCAACTCAATGAACAACAAGATTCTCTTCAAGAACAACCTGATATATCCAAAGTAACTGAGCTACGAGAAGCTTATAGAAATGTGGGGCGTGATCTTTTAAAGCTTCTCTTTTTTGTTGAAATAAATGCCATTGGATTGCGGAAGATCCTTAAGAAATTTGACAAACGTTTTGGCTATAAATTCACTGATTACTATGTCAAAACCCGGGCAAATCATCCATATTCCCAACTTCAGCAAGTCTTCAACAATGTGGTAATATGCTAAACTCAATTGCTAGTGTCTTCCTCTAATAATAAAGCTTCTGTTGCTACTATAAAATAATTACTACTAGTACACTTTAGTCTAGATTCTTTTTTTATGTATTATGTTTTACTGAAAACAATATTACAGTTGATTCAGTTATATTGTTTCTAGTTATTAAGACATAATTCATAGAAAAAAAATCTAGAGTAAAGTGTAGTAGTAGTAATTATTTTATACATGAATGAGAAAATGTGGATTGCCTTAACAATTTAATAGCTCTCTTTGGCCTAAAGTAAGTCGTCTGTGTCAGTAGCGTGTCACTGACCAGCAATGATGATTGCAGGGATTAGGGGCAGTTGTTGGAGCAATATCTCGTAATCTTGCAGACCTTCAGGACCGTGAGGGAAGCTACTTGTCAATTTATGATCAGCCTGCTCTTCCACTTCAGGTTTTCGCCTTCTTCCTTTAGATAACTTTTAGGTATTTGTTTAGGTTTTGTAACATTATCTTTTCTGGCTAGCAAGTTTTTCAAATTTCTGGTTATGCTCTACTATATTCTTAGCTGGTGTAAAGCCATTTTGCAGGATCCCGTAGTTGACTCAATGGAAGCAGCTATTGATAGATTAAGTTATTCAACTAACTTCCTTAACTTTTCGGTCCAACGTTCACTTATCATGCTAGAAGAGTTACCTACTCCTGTTGAGGAACATGTTGATGATCAGAGATACCATTTTATGTCACTCCTCTTGAACCTGGCAAATACATTCCTTTATATGATCAATACATATATAGTTGTTCCAACAGCCGATGATTATTCTATAAGCCTTGGTGCTGCTGCAACAGTTTGTGGAATTGTGATTGGAGCCATGGCTGTTGCACAGGTCTTTTCTTCTGTGTATTTCAGTGCCTGGTCAAACAGGTCTTACTTCAGACCTCTGGTATTTAGCAGTATAGTTCTTTTTGTGGGGAATGTGATGTATGCATTGGCCTATGATCTCAAATCAATACCGGTTCTTCTTATCGGTCGTATATTTTGCGGGTAACTCTCTCTCCACCCCCTCTTTTTGCAAACACATCTGTGCAAGTTTGCATGCTACTTGCATTACAGTTTATTGTGTCTCACTTTTATTCCCTTCTAGGATCACATGTGTCTAGCCAAACTTGTTGATATATTCTGAAATTTTTAAAGCAAAGGGCTATAATTAACTTTATGTCTCTATGTTAGTAGTTGATGAAATATTCATCATTCTTTGTTTTTAAATACTTTTCCTGTTGGTAATACTCCTTATCCATCCAACCAGCTGAAGTAAAAAATTTCTGTCTTCTCGATACTATAGCCAAATTTCCAAGATTCTGATCTTGAGTGTTGAATTTAGAATTTTAAAGCTACTCTAGGCCAACTATCACTGATTTCTCAATGATCACATTTTGGGAAGTTTCTTCTACCTTTTGGGTGATTTCTCATTGAGAACAAAAGTGCTTGGCCAAGAAGTCCTGGTAAAACATTTGCACAACCTAAAAGATTTCAATGGCAACATACTCCAAGAGACGTCAATTATTGAGGACTACTACAAATAAGACATCTCTTTGGGTACCATGTATAGCGACTAATTTTTAATGGAATGCTCAAGATCGTACACACCAATAAATTCTCACAAACAATGTGATTTTTGTGAGAATGGTCTTGGTGGAGGACAACATGTGGACGTGAGGTTGAGATGGTTGGGGCATGTGAAAAGGAGATACATGAATGCCCCAACGCGGAGGTGTGAGGGGTTGGCTATGGATGGTTTCGGGAGAGGTAGATGTAGGACGAAAAAGTATTAGGGAGATGTGATTAGACAGGACATGACGCAGTTGCACCTTATGAGGACATGCACTTAGATAAGAGGTTGTGGAGGACATGGATTAGGGTAGAAAGTTAGTAGGTAGTAGAGCATTGTGTCGCTTATCCTTCCATACCAGTATTCGATATATTTCTCCTGTAGTTTGTTGTTCTTCAATTTTTGTCATTATCTACTGTCTCTTGTACTTCGATTATCACACTATTTTGTAGTTACTGTTATTTTTTCCAAATGTTTTGCCATGATTTCTTCACTTTTGTTATTTCTTTTTTCGATTTGCTTTCATATGCCTTTCTTTGAGCCGAAGGTCTATTAGAAACAACCTCTCTACCTCCCAAGGTAGGGATAAGGCCTGCGTACACTTTACCCTCTCTAGACCCCACTTGTGGGATTACACTTGGTATGTTGTTGTTGTTGTAACGTGATTTTTGTAGCATCATCTGCTTTATCATCTTTATAACATAATTCAGTGTCATTATTGTCTATGCTTTTGGGAGGTTATTCTGATATCCACAAAGCACTTAGTACTTGACTATAAGTTAACAAGATGGTTTTTTTTTTCTCAAAAAAGGGTTAACAAGCTGTCTCTTGAATTACAGTTTGGGTTCCGCCAGAGCAGTGAACCGACGTTACATCAGTGACTGCGTGCCACTTAGAATCCGAATGCAGGCTTCAGCAGGATTTGTAAGTGCTAGTGCACTAGGAATGGCATGTGGTCCTGCACTTGCGGGGTTACTTCAGACAAATTTTAAGATTTACAAGTTGACTTTCAACCAAGATACTTTGCCTGGTTGGGTTATGGCTTTTGCATGGTTAATCTATTTGATATGGTTGTGGATCTCTTTTAGAGAACCTGCTCAAGAGAAAGATGAAGTAAACAATGTTCCTCAGAAATCCAATGCTGGTATGTTCAACTTTTTTCTTTATTATTATTAATGATGTTCTTGTGGTCTTAATTCCAAAAATGCATAGACGGGGAAATGATGTAGTATGTTTGGAGTGAGAGCTGCAGGTATGTCCTGTTATCTTCTCTGTACCTTCTTGGTACAACTTCAATAAATAACTTTACTTATAAAAATAGTGGATATTCCCGAGGATGTGACTCGTGTCATGTTGCAAGTCAGGCAACATAAAACTTGTCACAAGATGAGCCATCTTCTATTAGGACATGGCACATGTCATGTTGCACGTCAGGTAACATGACACGTGTCACTCACCATGGCATGTGTGATCAACCTTCTAAGTAGCCAATGAAATCTTTTGAAATATTGTTCTATAATTGAAAGCAACTCCCCACATATTTCAAATGATTTTAAGAACAAAAGAGTGAGGAGTAAAAGGGTAAAAGTAAAAGTCCGTAAAACTTGCTGGATCTTTTATGGTCTAAATGCTATAGGTTTGGTGACTATTGGATTATGAACCAAACTAAGAATCTAAGATGGATAAAATTTATCACAATATTATTGATGATATATAAAATTTCTATGAACCAGTAGTTCTTATTGTAAGTCAAAGATAAGAGCGGCCTCATTTCACTCTCATATAGGTGCATTCGTCAAGTTTGTAATGTAGACACATAAATTTAATTGAGTTAAATTCATTCAAAATTTGGATTAAATCCATGTTCACTTGGGTTGAATAGCTAATTTTTAAGGGACAATTAAATAAGTCTCTTTTATTAAATTCAAGTCCAAGGTCCATTTCATCTTGATGCCCAAATTCATGACATGTGTCAAGTGACATAGTATCCTAGTCCTAGTCAAATTCAAGATTATGATGATGCCACATGTTCGTGGCAATCCTAGTCAAATTCAAGAAGCTATCCAAAGCCGCCAAGTGGCCAAAATGACATGTCTTGGCCAATCACAAACAACCTTATCACATAATATTTGTGATAAGCTTGATGACTCACATGAACCAATCAGAATAAGGCAAGAGAGTTCATTTACACTTGAGCTACTCTCTCCCTACAAGTTTGAATAGGGGCGTACATAACTGTCTAGAGACATTCAACAAGCATTAGAAAAAACATCAACATCAACTACACAATTCTTCAAAGTAGTGGTCAATGAAGTTCTGCCTCAGTATCAACCTAAAAACAAAGAAGTGTTGTCTGACATTTTCGGAGATTGAACACATTTCTGAGAGGTTCAAATCATTATGCAATTCAAGAAATATACTACTGAAGGCTCTCAAATCATGGAGAAGTTTTGGAGAGAAGAATCAAGAGAACAACAAAATTATACTCGGTTACTCACAAGATTCATCAATAAAAATTACTTTTATCTTTTAGTTATTTCTGGTTGCAGTTAATTCAGTATTAGAAAACTCGTTGCGATCAAATTTTGGTATGCTAAGTGGGACCAATTTTGCTCTAAATCCTGTGAATCTATGTTTGCAATCAAAATCAATCATTGTAATGACCTTTAAAGAGAACAACAATGATTCATGTAACAATATTTACATTGCCGCATTTGTTGAACGTAACTGCAATGGTCCACAACATATTCAAATCTAGTGGCATGGATAGATTAGGGAACTTGGTCTCTTTGAAAACAATAGAGATAAACAACTCTCGTACTAAGGTTATAACCTCTGGGGACAACATTCACTTTTCCCCATCAGATGAAGTCTCTCAAACTGCTACAACTTCAAAGACTTCAAAGATTTGGTGGATTCATCTATCTCAACAAAAGTCAATGCCTTGATGACTTATGCAATCAACGTCGACGAAGAACTTGTTGTGACGACTCAAAGCATTGAGGCCTTGAAGAAATCTATTAAAGATAAAAATCTTTAAATTCAACAACTTATGAGCAAGTTAGATCTCTACATCCTTAGAGAGTCGAGTCACAATCTTTCACCGTAAGAAAAAGTTGATGTTGAACCTCTCACCAAGCCAATTGACTCTCAACCAACGCCGCAATGAAGGTGGAAGGTGAAGCACCATGTAACTGTTTGGCAAATCCTTGATCGGAAAGGTGGAGCCAATTTGATAGACTTCGTCTAATGGGACAAAATAGATCTTACTCCTAAAGGTCATAATCTTAGAACAAGATATGCTTTTCTTCAAAGAGTCAAGTCGCCAGATTTGACTATGTTGCGAGTCATTGGACGATCGAAGTTGTGTAAAAAAATTGGCAATGTAGATGTTACATGAATCATCGTTGTTCTTTCTAAAGGCCATTACAACAATTGATTCTGAAGATTGCAAGTTTTGATTCATAGGATAAATAGTAGAATTGGTCGAACTGGGCGTGCCCGAATTCTGAAAATTAACTACAATAAAATAATTTTTATTGATGAATTTTGTGAGTACAATTCTATTGTTCTATTGATTATTCTCTTTGTGATTTAAGGGCCTTCATTCATATTTTTCGAATTGCTGGATGATTTGGACTTTTTAGAAAGATGTTTGATCTCTAGGAATGTGGGACATTATTTTAGGTTGATATCCGGCCAGAATTTCATTGACCACTCATTTATAGAACTGTATAGTTGATGTTGATGTTTGCTGAATGTCCATAGAAAGTTATGTAACCCCTCATTATAGTTGTAGGTAGTATAAGTGTAAATGAACTTTATTGTCTTATTCTGATTGGTTCATGTAAGTCATCAAACTTATCACAAATGCTATGTGATAAGATTTCTTGTGATTGGTCAAGACATGCCAGTTTGAACACTTGACGACTTTGATTGCTTCTTGAATTTGAGTGGAATTGCCACATCATTTGAACATGTGACATCATCTTGCTAGCCTTGAATTTGATTGGGATGCCATGTCACTTGACACATGAAATGAATTTGGGTCTCAAGATGAAATTGACTTTCAATTTAATAAAATGTACTTAGTTAATTGTGCACTCCAAATGAACATGAAATTAATCCAAATATGGTATGAATTTAACCAATATGTGTTTACATATACTGCTTTAAATAGGCCATCCTTGAGGATTATGAATTCATTAAGACTTATAAACTCATCCATTAACTTGTAGCAATCAAACACTCTTTTAGTGATTCAATGTTAATATCGACTTGTGATTACCCATGTGAGCCTACTTCATGGGATCTCCAATCACACATGTTTAGTTATCATCTCTATTGAAGTTTTGTACTATTAGGGGTCATTTGGTATAAAGGATAATAACCACAGGATAAAATGCAAGGCTATTTCATCTTGCATTTGGTTAGGGGAATTAGTTAGTCTCGAAATTATTTGTACTACAATAATGGAATACGTTATCACATATATATGGTAGCAGAATTAATCCCATGGGATATCCCAATCCATGGAATAACTTTATCTATCCCATCCCCCATACCAAACAACCTCTTACAATATTACTACTAATCTCTTTTACCTTATAAAAGGAAATTAGTAATGATGTAGGAGTACAAAGTGAACACAGTAAATGTAATGATATAATAAAAATGAAACCTCCTTCCCGGATATTCGAACTAAAATGTTACTAACTATAAATTTCCATATTTATTGAACATATTCAATAAAAATGATAAAACATGTATTTTCACTCTTCATTTTGAGCAATCTAGTTATATTATGTTGGTTTTTGAAAGATGGTGCAACAAAAAGGTTGAAATATTGATTGAAAATGTCTCTCAATGATTTTATTAAGCGTAGGAGGATTTTAAATAGCTAATTTGAAAACATAATCTTCATAATATTTGCATAACAAAAATTCAAAAAAGCTAAAATATCTCAACAAGGTAATACCTATGGTTCTCAGAATTGGATGCGGTGTGTGATGCAAGTGCAGATCTAGAGGTCAGGTCATTTATGATCTAAATTTTAAAATTTAGGGGTACAAATCCAAGTAGGGATACATTGTAGGGATTCGGCTAAAATTAATTAAAATATAAAAAAATAGAGTTATTTGCCAAAATTATGAGACATTATGTATAAAGCTTACAAGGTATTACGAGGAAAAAATATTGATCAGTACGAGAATCCAGAAGGTGATGTAAGAAAAAAGACTTGCATAGAAATTTTTATATACAAGGTACTCCATTTTATTCAAATTCATCTTAGATTTTGTTTTGATTACAGTCATCATTATATTTGTCTTGAATTTCTCCGTTGATTTTGGTCAAAGTATCCAAAATCGGTTGACCAAAATAGCCTAATAGAAATTTTAAAAAGTAGATTCATCCTAAACTAAGCAACTTATTAATGCTAAATAAATTGTTGTTGTAACTGAAAGCATTTCAACACTTCTCCTTTGCCTTAGTTACTGCAAGTTTTTTTAAAAATTGTTCATCCTCAATTTCTGCTTTGGCAGTTGGTGCCGAATTCATTTGACTGTTTTTGAACTTACACATTTTCTTTAATATTGATCTTTCTCTTCTTCTTTTAGTTTTGTGCTTAAATACCATCCTCAATAACCTAGTCTTGTCTGAAAGCTTTTTTGAAAATGCTTAATATGGACAATGATAGAATTTGTTTGCCAGGAGTGTTTGTACGAATAATTCTTCCATAACTCATAGGTTTAAAATATTATTCATTTTTCACATACCATATTAGATAGTTTCCATCAGTGAAAATTTGTGGGAATTTTAAGAGAAATTACTGTTTTCCATGGTTGAAAATGGTTAAAAATGGTATTGGTTGATATTAGCCCTGTATTAAAAATAAGCATGGGTAAAAATGGGTGTAAAATAGGTATGGTTATAAGTGGTTGAAAGTACGTCTTAAATGAACTCACGGGTCCATTAAAAGCAACAAAATTCTGATATAATTGTTGATTTTTTAAAAGATGGTGCAGCAAAAAAGGTTGAAAGTATTGATTGAAAATGTCCCTCGGTGATAATCTTATTAAGCATAAGAGGGCTTTAAATAAGCGATTTGAAAACATAATCTGCAAATCAGAAAACTAAAATATCTCTAAAAACTAAAACAACCTAATAGAAATTTAAAATTCAAAAAAGTAGATTCATCGTAAACATAAGCAACTTATTATGATAAAAAACTAGTGCAGTAACTGAAAGCAAAATTCAACAGATTATTTGGAAATTCCGAAATTACAAGTTGTCTATGGAGTGGTAAAACAAGAGTTCTCTTTAAATGCGTTTGATATAAAATCTTTTTATACCAGCAGAAAATGATGCCCTGGAAAGGGGTGTTGTGCAACCATTGCTATTAAAATCAGTGGGTGATGAACAAGACAATGAAGGTGACCAAGAAGGTGATGGCAGTGAAGAAGCTCAAGAGGAGTCTCGTCATCCAGCCAACTCCATAGTAGAAGCATATAGATTGCTGACTCCTTCTGTGAAGGTATGTGGAGCACCATTTTTGCTTGTGCTATTAAGAATTATACTAACCAATGACCATTCATGTACATCTTTGATGCAGGTTCAATTATTAATCTATTTTATGCTGAAATATGCTATGGAGGTTTTACTTTCAGAATCTAGTGTCGTCACAACATATTACTTTAGCTGGTCAACGAGCACTGTCGCTATTTTTCTTGCTTGTCTAGGCCTTACTGTTCTTCCAGTAAATATTCTTGTCGGGAGCTACATAAGTAACATCTTTGAGGACAGGTAATTTATCTTGTAACAAGAATATCGTTTCAAAGCTTATTTTCTAGAGAGGATACTATAAACACGACTATTTGCCTATATACAAATTTGTCATTGCTTAGTGCTAATTGACGGAAACTATTCTGAAAATACAATAGATGTGCAGTAATTTGCTTGCAGTGTATGTTTTTTGTCGATGACATTTGACATTTTAGAAGGATTACTTAATTCTGTCATGTTGAGTGTTTGGCATCGGAATTTATGCTTTATCATGTTGAATGTTTGCGATCAGAATATGATGATAAGTTCATCCTCTCTGCAGGCAAATTTTGCTGGCATCTGAAATCATGGTTTGTCTTGGCATACTCCTGAGCTTTCAAGTTATCATCCCGTATTCGGTACCACAATATGTCTGCTCAGGCCTCCTAATGTTTGTATCTGCTGAAGTATTAGAAGGTGTGATCTCTATTTTCCGTTTATTTTCCTCCTTGAGAAACATAGTTGGTTCTTACTTGTCAATGGAAGTAGAACCTATCATGATGATATAAAAGAATAGCGTAGTTGAACAGAACCTCTGATTAAGGGAGAAATCCTGATGGGAGTGAACATAATGTATGGTTGAACCATTGAACTAGTAAGCTTGGACTTGTCATCTGCTAATTTGGCGCGTAAAATTGATGCAGTGGAGGGTATCACGGCCATTTATAACACAACTTTCGTGGTAGTAAGATAGATATATTGCATCCTAATCTCTAGCTAATTGAGACAAGATATTTATGTTTGAGGTTTATTATTTGGTAATGTCTATCTTGTCACAAGACAAAAACCTGTTTTATAAGCAAAGAAGGGAAGAGGAGCAGACCCATTATTCAGTAAGTTTCGAACCATGCATTCCTGATCTCGGGGATTTCTCGGTTATCAGACAAAAATGGCTAACCCCTTTGACATTTAACAACATTTAGGAAGGTGTGATCGTGTGATATTTTTTTATTTTATTTTTTTCATTTGCATTCTAAAATCTCTACAATTTGTCTGATGACTCCAGGTGTAAATTTATCTCTTCTCTCTCGAGTAATGTCATCAAGGCTTTCTCGGGGAACCTACAACGGGGGTCTCTTATCCACAGAAGCTGGCACAATCGCTCGGGTGATTGCTGATGTAACTATAACTCTGGCTGGATATTTAGGGCAGAGCAAGCTCTTGAACATTACTCTTCTCCCTTCACTTCTGATATGCATCACGTCCATTTTTGCAACATGTCGTACCTACAATTCTCTTTACTGATGCACTCTTAGATGATTTGTTTGTTATACCTTTCTTTTTTTCCATACGACATATGGGGAAGGGAAAAGAGGAATTGAAGGGCACTACCTATGGGATTTTAATCTTCCACCAACAGGACGGGGGGAGTGTACATAGAGGCGGATCCATAATTTGAATGTAATTGAGTTTTGAGTGTGTACACAAAGTGAGCTGACTCTCATACCAAGTTGGATGTACTTTTGATTGTTTTTTTTTAATGAATTGTTGTAAATTCTCACAAGTTAATGTATTTCTTTACCTCAACTTTGGTGTTGGTTTATTAATGCTTAGTTGTTTCTCACTTAGAAAATGTAAGCATACAAAAACAACATACCCTTAAAAGTCTATGAGGTTGGAGCATATTTTGAGTGGTCTTTATCCTTACCTTGTAGAGATAGAGAGATTATTTTAAAAAGACTTTCGGTACAAGTGCAACAAATCCAAGTAAAAAGATAATGAAAACAACATATCAACTAATAAGGAAAGTTGTGTAGAGCCTACAAGAAAAAAATAGCAATAAAAATGTGTGATAATTGAAACACAAGTAAAGGAAAATGTAAGTCTACAAAGTTCTTAATCCATATAGCACAATATCTTTTATTAGCGACCAATAAAGGTTTCGCGGCGAAAACTAACTTTTAGTGGCGACTGATAGAGGTATTTGGGGCGACAATAGTTGCGACAAAGCTAACATTTAGTGGCGGAAAAAGCATATATTCGCAGCGACTATTGTTGCTACTAAATAGTAAACACTAATTTTTAGTAGCGACTATCGCGGCGATTGTTGTTGCCACAATACAACTTTTTTTATAGATGAATAACTCTCCATATTTAGTAAAACTATTATGAATACTCTTTAAAAAGTAAAAAACTTATTTATAAAACTGTTATGAATACTCTTTAAAAAGTAAAAAAACTCATCATAGACTTTTGAATAATGTCTAATTGTGATTTAAAAAAAAAATATGAAGTCAAGATAGTAGTTTATTCAAGGGAAAACTACATACTTCTCTGTTATCTATACTATTATTATCTATACTTTCAAAATATTACGTATTTTACTACAAATTAAGAATTTACTATCATATATTGAAGAAAATACACTTAGATACATGCATTTTTGCTATCAGAAAGGCGAGCAAGATTCGTAGGTATCTCATATACATGTGAATCACACTAGATACATGTATATGTATGAATCTGGTGTGATTCAGATACAGAATACCAGGAGAGTGGCGAGCGAGATGGGAGAGAGGCGAAAGAGATTTGTTATGTATACCAGATACATGTCTCCACTTGGATACAATGTTTCTAGTACAAATTGCACCTAATTTTGATCCCATGTATCTGAACATATCTGGAGGCAACAAAATCTGGTAAGATCGTAATATTACAAAGTAAAATATATCTAAATAATTAACTTCTAAACGAGTGGATTTATGTAAGTTCCCTTTTATTCAACTATTACTTTTATGTGAAAAATGAATGTGATATCTCTCATAATTTAATTTGTTGATTTCTAAGCTCTCTACATTATTATCCTAAAATAAATTTGGCATACGACTAGCTTTGCGGATCCAAAAGAGGTATGAAATTTAATTTTTATATAATGTTATCTTACAAATATAATTAATTAAAAGAACACACACATATATTATAATTCATATTAATTGAGGATAATTTTTTTTATCTTTTCTAAATATGTGCAACAATTCAATTTATTTTGACAATTGATATTATTATCTCAATTCAATCAACACTCAACAGGGTTTATTATCTCATTCAAATTGTGAAGGAAATATTATTTTCAAAAAAAAAATATTAAAAAGTAAAGTGGTTTTACTTATTTGCCAAGTCAACAATGGAATTAAAATATAAATACAAAACGTTTTCTAAGTTAATGCAAGCAATCTTTTTTGTACCTACTTTAACATATTATGTTCCTTATATATCATATTACTATTTTACTAGATATGGACAATTATTTACATTTTTTAAATGACTAGATTGTTAAACATTTATTACACTCTTTCTTCGTATATAAAAGTTAAACTCGAAAATTATATGCCTATAAAAACCAAAAATCAAAAGAGGGGAAAATGACATCATCTTCTTTTTCTTTATGTTCATCACTAATTTTAAGCATCGTATGTGCTTTTCTCTCGATTCAGAGTACAAGTAACCCTCTAAACGATGTGTGCATCAAATCCAAAAATTTAGACTTTTGTTACTCCGTCTTGAAGGACTATTTTAATCAAAATCTTCACGATTTAACGCAATCAACCATCAATTTAGCAACAGCAAATGCCTCCGCCACCAATGTGAAAATCAATATGCTTCAAAAACAGACGAGTGATCCAAATCTAGAAGCGATATATACCTTGTGTGCAACTTATTATAAGTGGACCATTAGTACTTTGGGTAACGCACAACAATATTTGGATATGGGCCAATACCAAAACTTAAAAACAGCAGCAAATATTGTTGGAGAAAATGCTTTTAATTGTGAAATGGCATTTGAAATGATGCCTGGATTTGTTTCTAATATTACTAAGGAAAATGATGATATTCAGAAATTTAGTGACATTATTGTTGTTGCTGCAAATCTTTTTTTAATTTGATTCGCGAATAAGTTATGTTGAGATTACTGTAATATCAAAATTAATAATATTGGTATTACTTAAGTGATATTTCCTTTTTGAATTATATGACATTTTTAGAATTTCGAGAGTTGAATTTTGAAGGTAAAATATTTATTTATTTTTTAAAAATAAAAGGTTTTATATTTAAAAATTAGTAGAAAATATTTTATTATAATTTTAAACAATTTAAATTTAACGGCATATGAAATGTTTGCAGTCAAATAATAACACGTTAGACTTTTGTTTGTTTATCTTGAAAATTGGAATTGTATTTACTTTAACTAACCTAGGAAATCTACAAGTAATTAATTTCATTGGGAGAGTACTTCATTCATTAATTAACTACTTTCTTTATTCACTACTTATTCTATAAAATCTGATTTTGAAAAAAAATATCAACAAACAAATTAAAAATAAAAAATGAAAAAAAATTCAAAAATAATCTTCAAAGTTGAAGCTTCAACAAATTTTATCAAGGAAGATGACATTTCAATATTTTGTGATGTTGTCATGTTTGCTTTAAGAATTTATATATAAAAATATAAAAAAACATTGTACACAAAATATATAGGAAAATTGAGGTGGGAAAAAATTGATTTTTTAAATTTTTTGAATCAATTGGTGAAAAAATTTGGCTCCAAAAAGTAAAATTTAAATAGTCATCCAAATGCATTTATATTTTCGAAATCTAACATTTCATCATTTATTACAAAATTGTCATAAGCAAATTTTAAATAAGGGCATAAGGGTAAAATTACATTATTTCTTAATGCAAGTGCAAATGGAAAAGGTGACTTATATTTAACTTCAAGTTAAATTTTGAAATATTATGATCAAACATGTTTTCTGAAGTTTAACTCTGAAAAAAAATATAAAATTCCCTTTTTGCTTCCCTGGTGACTTGAACTCGCAATCTTCGGATTGGAAGTGAGGGGTGCTTACCATCCGAACAACTCCCTCTCGTCTATCAATGAGATTTATTATCGATCTCATTCAAAACATTAAGGGGGTAATGTTTACAAACCAAAAATATTGAAGGGGTAAAGTGAGTTTTACCTTTATTTTTCAAGTTAATATTGCACTAATTGAAATAAAGAAAAAGGTTCCCTCATTAATGCAAGCAATCTATTTTGATATTTACTCCTTTTCATTTAAAAATGGTAATTTACCTCATTAAGGCAAGCAATATATATATATTGCACCATCACCATAAATTTACCTATTACAGCATATTGTATCCCATATCTATCATGTTACTAATTTATAAATTGTGAATAATGATTTAAATACTTTTTAAATGATTAGATTGTTTAATTTTTTTTATTACATTGTATTTATATAAAAGTTATTGTTTAGTTTTTTTATTACATTGTCTTTATATAAAAGTTAAGAATATATATAATAAACCAACAATCAAAAGGGGGAAATTAAATGACATCATCTTCTTTTTCTTTAGGTTTATCACTAATTTTATGTGTTGTATGTGTTTTTCTGGCGATTCAAAGTAAAAGTAACCCTTTAGACGACGTATGCGCCAAATCCGGAGACTCAGCCTTTTGTTTTACTGTCTTGAATGATTGTTCTGATCAAAATCTTCACGATTTAACCCAATCAGCCATCAATTTAGTAGCGGCAAATGCTTCCGCTATTGGAGCGCAGATCAAAATCCTCCTCAATCTGACAGACGATCAAAATTTAAAATCGACATATATCTTGTGCTCAAATTATTACCATGAGGCCATTAAAAATTTGGGTAACGCGCAACAATATTTGTTTATGGGCCAATATCAGAACTTGTATATTGCGGCAATTATTATTGAGGTCGATGCTTATAATTGTCAAAGGGCATTTGAGCTATTTTTTGGGAATGATTCTAATATTCTTAAGGAAAATGATAATTTTCAGAAATTTGGTAGCATCGTTGTTTCTGCTGCAAGTCTTCTTTTATCAATTTGATTAGAAAAAAAATTATCAATTAAACTCATGTAAAATAATTTCACATTTTTATTTATGTGGGATTATTAAGCCTATCCAAAAATACATACTTAGTACTATTTTTTTACGTGATGTATCAAGATATTGAGTGATATATTCGAAATCGAGACGCGATATATCGGGATGTTGAGCGATGTATTCGAAATCAGAACACGATGTATCGAGATGTTTTGGGATGTAGGATTCCATCAAATTTAGGGGATTTTTGTAATTTTGAAAAAAATAAAATAAGGATAGAATGTAAGTATCTCTTAACACTATGGATTTGTGTAAAATTTCCATAAATAAATCAGAGAAAAATATTTAAAGTCCATGAGTATCTTCCATGAAACATGCTTTAAAATTAGGTGGATTTTGTCACTATACAAAAAATGAGAGTGTGCATTAGATAGATTGTTGGTAGGAACGTAGGATAATTTGGACTTCATCATATTTAATTATTGGGAAAGCTTTAAGATGGACAATATTTGTTTCCAATATATAATTATATCAAACTATAGAGTTAATTAATGTATATAATATGAATGTTTATGTAAAGATCTCTTGTACTATCATTGTAAATTTACCTATTATAGCATATTGTGTCCCATATCTATCTCGTTACTAATTTATTAATTATGAATAACTATTTATAGATAATTTTTATGTGACTAGATTGTTTGAATTCTTCATTACATTATCCCTATATAAAAGCTAATGTTGGAGAATTATATACAATACATATATAAAAACCAACATCAAAAGTGGGAAAATGGCATCATCATCTTTTTCTTTATGTTCATCACTAATTTTATGTGTTGTATGTGCGATTCAAACCGCAAGTAACCCTTTAGCAGATGTATGCGCCAAAACCGGAGACTTAGCCTTTTGTTTGACAGTCTTGAATGACTTTTCTCATCTAAATCTTCACGATTTAACACAAGCAACCATCAATTTAGCAGGGGCAAATGCTTCCGCCATTGAAACAAAGATCGAAATCCTCCTCAAGCAGACAGATAATCAGACTCTAGAATTCACATATATCTTGTGCTCGAATTATTACAGTGAGGCCGTTAGAAAATTCGATAGCGCGAAACAATATATGAAAATGGGCCAATATGAAAACGTGTATATAGAGGCCATAGTTATTGCGAACGATGCTTATAATTGTCAAAGGGCATTTGAACTATATTTTGGGTATGATATTATTATTGCTAAGGAAAATGATAATTTTGAGAAAATTAGTAGCATTGTCGTTTCTGCTGCAAGTCTTCTTTTACCTCCTTAAGTTATTAATTTTATTAGGAATTTTTTTTTAATTAAACTCATGTAAAATAATTTCACATTTTTATTTATGTGGGATTATTAAGCCTATCCAAAAATACATATTTAGTACTATTTCTATACGTTATTCCTCTTATATTATTTATTAATTTATTATATATGTTGGGATTTTTTCTTTTGTTTAATTTTTCTTAGATTTTGGCTTATAATTTATGTTAGAAGAATTTATTGAATTTCGAGGTGAGGGATACATTTATATTACATGAAATATTCTTTACGATGGTGTTTTTGATATGTCTCAAGCTATAAAAAAAAATTATAAATATTTGTGATGAATATATTTTTCGTAAGATATTTTTAACAAAAATAGTGAAAGGGACAATAGAAATATAAACCCAATAAATCGTTTGTAAAAAGGGATATGGTAAGGTACATCGAACAATAACATATTTGAGATATATAATATTTATTTATATCATTTAAATAGATGGAACATTTATGTTAATGTTAATTACTATTTTTTTTTAAAAATTATTGTTTAACATGGGATACACATACAAAATATGTACACTGAATTAATATTATAAATGGTCATTTAATTTTATTTTTATTATGATAAAATGATAAATTATTTTTAAAAAGGAAAAAACTTATAAATTTTATTAAGTATCACAAAAATCACAAAATTATTTATTATAATAAAAATTACTCCACTTTGATTAGGTATCACATAAAATTATCAAGAGAGAAGTAAGAAAATTATGTGATATTTAGATAAAATCAAAAAACTTTTTGATTATAAAAAAATAGTTTAATGACTTCCTTTCATATCTAGGAAAAAATTAATGATTTTGTGATCACGAAAAATTGTTTAGTAACTCTTGTGATTCTTAGCCAAAATTAAATACTTCTTTTATTAAAAAATAGGGATAAGGGTCTGAAAAATACCTCAACTTCGGTCGAATTTGTTGTTGCGATACTTAACTTTCATGAGGACCTATTAACTCTCTAGACTATTTAATACCGTATTTTAAACATATATATTTGCCCACGTGGACATAAAAAATAATGCAAAATTATAAATAGTAATGTGTTCATGTGGGCACATATATACCTTTAAAATACATTATTAAATAGTTCAAGGGGTAAAAAATACGGTATTAAATAGTCTAGAGAGGTAATAGGTCCTCATGAAAATTTAGTATCGCAACAGTAAATTCGATCAAAGTTGAGGTATTTTTCAGACCATTATCCCTAAAATATATATATATAGTAATTTTAATGCAATACACTAAAAATTGATTAACTATTTGTATAATTACGCATGTCAAGTCAAGACGCTATTAAAATATTTCATAGGCTAATGACATTTTAGTCCCTGAGTGAATATTACTATAATAATTTTAGTCCTTCTATTATTCTATTAATCATCTTTGATCATTAATTAAATGACGTGATAATCTCAACATGCCTTCTCACGTGTGGTGACATTTGATCTTAGGATCCAAAAGCTGCACCAAGACAAAGTAAAAAGAGTGATTAGTAAAATAGATAATTAACATCGAGGAAACCAAACTAGATATTTAAAAAAAAATAAAAAATCATAATCGATAAGAGACATAATAAATAAATCTGAGCAAAATATCTGAAGTTCATGAGTATCTTCCATGAAACGTGCTTTAAAAGTAGGTGGATTTTGATCAAAATACAAAAAAAAAAAATTAAAAAAAAATGGGAGTTTGCCTAAGAGATATCGTTAGTATAGTGTATTTCTCGAACGTAAGATAATTTGGATCACAGCTCCTTGCGATATATTTGATTTTCAAGGAGGCCTTAAAAAAGACAATATTTATTTCCAATATGTAATTATATCAAATTATAGAATGAATTAGTATATATAGTAAAAACATTTATGTAATTAAATAATTTCATAAAAATCTTTTGCACTATCATCATAAACAATTTTCCTATTATAGCATATTGTATCCCATATAGGGGTGTACATAGCCGGGTTGGTTCGGGTTTTTCAAATATCAAACTAAACCTTTTGTGTCGGATTTTTAAATTTATAAACCAAACCAAACCAATAAAACTCGGGTTTTTCAACCTTGGGTTTTTCAAAAAATTTCGGGTTTTTCGGGTTGTTTCGGGTTTTTCCGGTAAAGTATTCATACAAACATATAATTTACTTGTACTTCAAATATTTCTTTAGTCCTACCAAAATACAATTATCTAAGATGTTTCTTAAAAATATAACACAATATGATATGATTAATGACACGGAAATATTCAACAAAAATAATAATAATGAAATCGCGTAAAACCAATATTACAAATTAACAAGTCATAATGAAAATGATCATACTTGAAAAGTACTAAGTCATGCTAAAATTAAGTTTAATAAGTATTAGTTACATGACTAAATATTAAAGGAAATTAAAATTAGATTATGTATTTTAATTGTCTAAACCAATGTAAAACTAAAGAACAAATATTCAATATTATTGTCATTCTTAGTGTTGAATTGATTTTCTTTTTGCATTAGTACTAATTTGATTTTGATTTAAGCTTTATTATAATTACCAACATCTGTGGACTAATCTTTATTGGTCCATTCATAATTCTAAGTTTCAAACTTGAAATAATATATTAAAAGATAAAAACTATGAAAAAGTATAAGAAATATTTAAAAATTATAATATCAAAGTAAATATTTTTATGTATAAAATAAAATTTTAAAATTATATATATAATGTCGGGTTGGTTTGATTTTTGAGTTGATTTTTTTTAGTTAAAACCAAACCAACCCAAATATAATCGGGTTTTTTTTTCAAAACCAAACCAAGTCAAACCAAACCACTAATCAGGTTTTTTTTCCGGATTGACTCAATTTGCGGTTTGATTCGGTTTTCGGTTCGGTTTTGTACACCCCTAATCCCATATCTATCTGGTTGCTAATTCATTAATTATGAATAACTATTTATGGACACTTTTTAATTAATTGACTAGATTGTTTGAATTTTTCATTACATTGTCCATATATTATAAATGCTAAACTTGTTAAGAGAATTATATATACATATACAAAAACCAACAATCAAAGTGAGAAAATGATATCATCTTCTTTTTCTCTATGTTCATCACTAATTTTATGTGTCATATGTGCTTTTCTCACGATTCAAAGTACAAGTAACCCTTTAGCCGATGTATGCGCCAAATCCAAGGATTTAGCCTTTTGTTTGACAGTCTTAAATGATTGTTCCCATCAAAATCTTCACAATTTAACGGAATCAGTCATCCATGTAGCAGGAGCAAATGCCTTTGCCACTGCAGCAAAAATCGATATCCTCCTCAATCAAACGAATGATCAGGATTTAAAATCAATATATATCTTGTGCTCAAATTATTATAACGAGGCCCTTATAAATTTGGGTAACGCGGTATTATATTTATTGATGGGACAATATCAAAAGTTGAATAATGCGGTAAACACTGTTGAGCAAGATGGCTTTAATTGTCAAAAGGCTTTTGAATTATTTTCTGGATTTAGTTCTATTATTATTAAGGAAAATGATGATTTTCAGAAAATTGGTAATATTGTTGTTGCTGCTGCAAATCTTTGTTTACTTTCCTAAGTTATTATAATTTAATTTGGAAAAAAACAATTATGTTTAGATTATTGTAATACATAAATTAATTAATAAAAAGATATTTTATTAATTTTTTTCGAGTATATGTAGTTTATTTGTTTATTGTTGATAGTCATTTGTTTTTATAATAAAGAAAACAATACTAAATGCTTAATTGTTATAAAGTTACATTTAGACTAATAATATGCTTATTTTCACTTAATATTTTGAAAATTTAATATATTACACCATTGTTGATAAAAATTATGACGTTGATACATACTTTGATAATTAAAAAAAAATGATTGAAAGACGTTTTGTATTTTGTTAGATAAAAGTTTTCTATCCTTGGCCTCGTTTACAATTCAGCTTGGGGAAAATCTCACCCGAGATCTTATTCAGTAAAGAAATAAAAAATTTAGCTAATTTATGTATGTATTTTTTTTTGTTCAAATATCTAGAAATATATATAAAATCGACATAATTAAAAGCATTCAAATATCTTCATACGTCACTTCTGTCTTTCATCATGTACACACTTATTTTTGCATCATATCCACTATTGTTTGTGTCTCATCAAATCTCTCAATGCTTATCAAAACTAATATATAGTTCATTCACTCAATATTTCCTTGCATGCCGATGACCAATCATATTATTATTTTCACTTGGCTAAATTTTAAAATGTGATTTTCATTATAATTTGCTTGCTCCAAAGTCTCACGAGAAATGTGATTTTCATTGAAAATTAGTTGAACAATCCTAAATTATCTTCTAACTAAAAGTTTGTCCCCTTTAATTAATGTTGAATTGACAAATTAAATTTGCTTCTTATTCATTTAATATAAAAAATAATAGTCCCTCGTCTCATTTCATTGTGGCACCACTAGAAATAATTTAACTTTAAAATTTCTCTTTTTTTGGTAACTGTAATTATATTACCAGATTTTCAAGATGTACAAATTTGAAGCTTAGGACATGGACATATTCCCAAGTCTCAAAGCCCATCACCCTTGCCTTAACCAGGCTCTTATGCTAGAAAATCTACGAAGGATAGAAATTTAAATTCTGCATTGCATTAGCCATTTTAGGAATCATGCTACTTCTACAATGAATTTCCTGAATGATTTGTTTTGTAATCTCCTCTATGGTCCTCTCCCTTTGCTGGAAAATTCTGTAATTCCTCTCTTGCCAAATGTAGTAAACAGCTGCAGCCAATGTCATTATGTATACTTCATCTTGTATAGTTTTCCTGTTAGCATGCAGTGTAGTCCATTCTAGCTCTTCATTCCACCCTGCACTGCATCTGTTGATAGATAACCAATGAAGTAACCTTTGCCATATCACATTTGCCATATTACATGCAAAAAACAGGTGTTGATGTGTTTCTGATTCTGCTTTTCACAGTGAGCAAATTGAGTCAGTGTGAATCCCCCATTTGTGTTGCCTGTCTTTTGTGTACAATATCCTTAGTATAGCCAAATACAGGATGAAGGTCCATTTAGGACTGCCTTGGTTATTGCAAATCATTCTTCTCCATGGCACCTTGCTTAGTTCACCTCTAAGTTTTTTGTACATATCCTTGATTGCAAAAGTTTCTGCCTCCATCACCTCTGTCACTTGTAATCCAACTTCTGAGATCCAATGTCCTGCTTGTAGTATTTTCCTCACAACCCAAGAAGCTTGATTAGGATTGTTTTAGATCGGCCACAAATTTCAAAAATCTTCCTTTTTTTAAATATCGTGTCAAGTCAAATAGTGTCACATAAAATGGAAATCAAAAAGAAACTTTTAATGTTTGGAGAACTTTCAAACATTCCTTTCTTTGTCCTTTTTTTTTAGGGTAAAAATGGCTTTTACTTGCATTATTGTCCACTTAATCCACCTAATCCTTTTCTTTCTTTGAATGCCAATTTAATTTATTGAGTTCAATGTTTTCTATAGGCGAAATGGTCTGAAGGACCCTTGTATTTGTATCACTTTGTATTCTTGATCATTTTACTTAAATATTTGTCATCTAGACCCTTAAACTAAATAAAACACAATGTAACAAATCTCTCTGACCATTGACCAAGCTTATGTGGCATTAGAATGTCTGAGTTGGCAAATATGTGTAACTACACGCTTCTTTAAGCGAGTGAATAAAATATTTGGGTTAAAAAATATTAAAATTATAAAAGAAATAATTTTTTAAAAAACAATTAATTAAAAAAATCCTTCATCTTCTTCACCCACTATCCGGTCCTTTTCAACCATTTTCATCCCATACCTACCCCTTTTTTCTTCTTCTCCACAATCTATTAACATCAATTTATCAGATCTTGGGCACATCTTGAGTCCACTGATTAACCGCGGAAGGAGAAAGCGGTGCTGGTGGTGCACGCCGGAGACCACTGCTTCGCAATGGAGTGAGAGAGAGAGGCGGCACTGGTCAGTGGAGAGGAGAACGAGGTGGGTGAAGGTGCAAGGTCATGACGACGAAGAGGTTTCTCGGCCAGATCTAGTGGTGCGGTAGCTTAGGTTGTTGGTTTTGTGGAGGTTGGAGGAGGAAAGGAAAATGGTGATGGTGTGCGGCGGAGATGAAGATAGGTTAGGGAGAGAGTATATGCGATTTCGCCAGCAAAAATGTCCATGACGACGGCGATGGCTTCTCTGGTTGATTTTGGCCGTGAACAGTGAATGGGAGAATGAGATGGCACTAACAATTTTTACGTCTCGTTTAACATTTATTAAAAAAATTATATGAAGAGTATATGTTACCTTTTATTAAATAGTTTTGTTTAATTAAATTATACATATGAAGAGTATGAAGAGTATATGTTACCTTTTATTAAAACATAATATGGAGAATCAAATTTTGGTTACCTTTCATTTAAAATAATTTTGGTTAACAAATAAAATTTTACGGACAATTATTAACATATGAAGAGTATATAATACCTTTTACAAAATAATTTTGGTTAATAATTTTAAAAAATAATTATGACATGGCACTAATAAATATGACGTGGATATGACATGTCATTTATGTAAAGGAGAGTGAGCTACACACATGGTTGGAGGGACTTAAAAATCTCATTTTAATTGAGTCTAAGGGTTCAATTGACAAATGGTTAAGTAAACAGGTCCAAAATACAAACGGATACAAGTACAGGGGTCCATCAGACCATTTTGCCTTTTCTATATTATAATCCTAGAATAAATTTGGCATATCATTAGTTTTCTGCATTCAAAGAGGTAAAATTTGATGAGTCTATTAACTTGTGGGACAAAAAAAAAGAAAAAAATTAAATCTTATATTACTTAAATTAGTTATAGTTTAAAAAGATTACAGAATATAGCGATAGTTTGGGGTTTTATAACAGATATACACGGATACAATTAGATAGAGATGTTGTATATATATAAATATAATTAGATGGAAATATTATATACATATGAATATACTTATTAAGTGAACAGATGCACTATTTAGCGCTCAAAATAATGTATTTCATTATTATTACACACAGATACTGACGAAGGATAGCTTACTTGTCTAATATGAATTGAATTGTTTTATTTACTTGTGGCTTAGTTTGCATAGGATTGTTATTCTCATTACATGGCTTAGACTAGGACTCTTACCTGATCTATATGTATAAATATAACGTGTATTTATAATATAATATAATGAGAAAGTCTTTCATGGTATCAGGGCCCTAAGAGGTTAAAACAACCCAAATTTAAACCCTCGCCAGAGAAACAAAAGCTCTGTAGCAGCTTCAATGGTGGACGACAACATCTCATCAAGTTCCTTTTTGCAGGGAACAACCGTGAGAATACAGACCTCCACGGTCACCACTCTACCATCTCCTAGCCTTGCTCATCAGTTACCGCTTAAACTTACATCGTCAATTTTTTTGTTGTGGAAGACACAGTTCCTTTCGATGGTTCGCGGTTGTGGACTTGGTCATCATATTGATGGTAGTCAGGTAATTCCAGGGCAGTTTATGTCTGATGATCAACCTAACCCAGACTACCATAAGAACAGATCAACTTGTGTTAAGTTGGATCGTTGCTTCCGTATCTGAAGGAATATTACCCCAACTAGTTGGTGCTGAGACAGCCCAAACAACTTGGAACAAACTAGCTGCTGCCTATGCTTAAGGTTCGAAGCCTCAAATTCGTGAGCTGAAAACACAACTACACACGTTGCAACGAGACAATACTAGTATTGAGTCCTATGTGCAAAGGGCAAAAAGAATTGCGGACAAGTTGGCTGCATTGCAGCATCTAGTTACTAATGATGATTTGGTCGAATTTGTTCTTGCTGAACTGGGACCAGCCTATCGACCATTTACAAGATCACTTGAATCGTGTCAAGAGGATATCTCATTTGATGCTTTATATGGACTATTGTTGAATGAAGAACGACAATTAAAGAGAAATGAGACTCTTAATGTCATAGCGCCGACGACACTCTATACTCAGAGTTCCTATCCTCCCGGTCGCAGTCGCGGTCATGGTAGAGGTAGAGGTAACAGGGGCCGCGGACGTTTCCAAAATCATGGTTTTTCTCAGATGCCCCAACAACGTGGTTTCCAGAATACCACTCAATCCTCTAAAGGCCATATCGCACAAGTTTTCCCATCACCCAAGACATCTAATGGCACTCGGGTTTCTGGACGACCTATCTCCAACCTAGCAAATACCCAACATTCATCTACCCAAAATTAGTTGATGGATAGTGGCACCACGCATCATCTGACGTCTGATCTGGATAACCTTGGCATTCACTCTGAATATCAAGGTCCTGAGGAAGTAACTCTAGGTAATGACTCTAAATTACCAATATCTCATATAGGTGCAAGTTCTATTGTTGCTTCCGACAAAAACTTCAAACTTGATGATATTCTTCATGTTCCTACTGCTACTCAAAATTTAGTTTCCTTTAGTTCCTTTACTAAATCTAACAATGTGTCTATTGAATTCTTTCCTGACCATTTTTTTATTAAGGATTTGGCAACGAGGGTACCACTTCACAAAGGATGGACTAATAGAGGACTATACTTGCTTCCTGTGACAAAATTATCCTCTCCAGCTTCCTTTGCAGCTTCTCTTGGTGTTTGGCATGCTCGTCTGGCTCATGCATCTTATCCTACTGTTCGTCAAGCATTACCATCTACTGTTTTTCAATCTAGTAAATCTCCTAGTTTATGCACTACTTGTGTTGTTAGCAAAAGTCATAAGATTTCTTTTTGTGAATCTAGTTTTCAGGCTTCTGGACCACTTGATTTAATTTGTTCAGATGTTTGGGGACCTGCCCCGGTTGTTTCTAATGATGGTTATCGCTATTATGTGATCTTTTTTTATCATTTTAGTAAATACACTTGGATCTATTTTCTTCGCTTTAAATCTGAAGTTATTTCTGTTTTTATTCAGTTTCGCACTCTTGTTGAAAATAAATCTCGACCAGATCAGTCCCTCACCTTACCAATAATTGAGTTACCTGTATTATTCCAGCCCTCACAGCTACCAGATGTAGTTGTTCAGCCTCCAAATTCGACGGTACAATATATATGAATACAATATATTTTGTTTACACACGAATACAAATTATTACTACTTTCAAAAATACAAAAAACTGTAAATATATTTTGTAATTAAAGGCAAAATTATAACTATATGCGAAAATTTCTCAAAAACGATGAAACCTCACACAATTAATCTCAATTGTGTGAGATACAAAATAAAAATATAAAGTAGTAAACAAGAATATAATATAGTCATGTCATATATGTGGGCTGCTAGTTAATTATTGGCTAACACCATAATTGAATTAACACTAGTTGCTAAAAGTTTAGTTTATGGTTAGTTTTTGAAATATGAAAAAAAAAAATCTAGTTGGAGAGAATATATTTATCAAGCAAGCCAGCAAAAGTGATCACCAAAGACACAGTTTATTTTATAAATGATCATTTAATTTTTATTTTATTATACTAAAGTCATAAAATTATTTCAATGAGTAATTGTGCAATTTCTTTTATTATTTGTTTCAAGTGTTAAAGCTTAGTTTTAAGAGTCAAAATAGAACAATTTTGACTTGCCAAATTAAATTAAAAGAAAATATTACAAACAAATTTTGACTTGTCAAATTAAATTAAAAGAAAATATTACAAATAAACGTGGTTTCCATTTCCCACATAAAACATTTGATGAGTGGTCTTCAATGTTGGTTACTAATCACTATGTCTGCGCTGCTTGCTCACCTCCTACTTTGTGTAGTACTCCTTTGACTCTAACTTCTAATAATATAATTGTGATGTTTACGTCAGTATGCATGTATTTTAATTAATTTTACGAGATATTTATCATTTTTTATCAATAATAAATATCAGATAACTATACCTACGACTAAAATAAATGAGAAGAAATCATTTCATTTTTTTATGTCTGCTCAAATTTGAACATAAAACCTCATAATTCTTAACTCACTTCATTTGTCATTAGTTCACTACATAGATGCTAAGATACCCTTAGATGCAACATCAGAACAGTCATTTGAACCAACAAAGGTTGTGGTGAAGTGATAAATATTCCTTTATTCTTAATCAGAAATTTCGAATTTAAGTCTCCCTGAGTACAAAATAGTCTTTGTTAGAAAGCATTTTACCTCCCTATATAGAATTTCTCTATACAAATTTGAATTTAATCAAACTTAAATAGAATACCAGACTTTCAATGAAAAAAACAAAAAAAAGGTCATTTGCCTTAAATGAATTCAAATTGTAGGACCCAAAAAGAAAGAAAAAAATCTATATTAATTGAATTTTCCACAGCCAATCCAAATATGCTTGTAGTTGTAGGCTTGCTACTTTTTTTTTTCTTTTTTATAAATAATAAATATGCTTGTAATTGTAGGCTTGCTACTGGATTTATAAATAATTTTAGTATATACTGTATTTGTTCTTCTTTGAATAATAAAATAAATACTCCTAACAGATATTATTCAGTTGCTTGGTGTCAAGTTTGGATGTCGCACCATTTACAATAAAACTCCAAATGTCCAAAAATGAAGTTATAAGAGATATTTTAATAAATAAAAGAACGTTTGTATGATGGTTTTATCCTAATTATCGTGTATTATTTGCTATTGTTATTATTTAATATGTCTTGTCATATTTTTTGTAATATTTTATCACAACTTTTTACTTTCGCTATTTTCTTTGTCAATATGCTTTAAATTGTTTTTCCTTGAAGCGATGGGCTATTAGAAGGAGTTTATCTACTCTGAAAATAGAAATAAGATTTATAAATATCTTATCCTCTCCAAATTCGTTTATAAATTTACATTGGATAAAATGATAAAATAATTTAAAATAAATATTAATAAAAACCATGAAATAATTTAAGACAAAAACATAGTAAAATAAACAGTTAAACACCATTAATATGCTTAAAAAGTGAATCTCCAATTTGGGCTCTTGTTTTTTGATAGACGGTGTATTCAAATATTAAATTATGCATAAATTAATGATTGATAGTTAATTAGGAAGTAAATTATTTTCATATATAAAATTAATATAATATTTCATCTACAATTTAGAAATTCACATAACTAACAAATATGTAAGTTATGAAAAACTTTATATGTTATTTTATGCAAATTGAAAAATGAAACTACTAATACTTAAGTACCATCTACCCAATTTTAACCAGCGACCATACGACACATTATTTCATAAGGTGTTTTGTCTTATTAATTATTATTCATCTTTTAATGAGTTACTGAGAGTTAGGTGGCCATTAATTGATAAATAAACCAGATACCAACAAGATCTAGTCTTGCAGACTGGAAATTATTAGTATTATATTATTAATTATTTAGGGAATTTGGAATTTTGCCAAATACATTTATCAAGTTATTGAAAATTATATGGCTAAATATATTTTTAATTTTTTAAAATATATATTTGGAAATATTTTGTGGTCAAACGACTTTATAATGTAACTACTACTACTACTTAACATTATTATTTAATAATAAAATTAGTATAAAAAATAATAAACTTTCTTAATTTGTTAAAATAAAGTTGCCTGCACTTTCATAGAAATGTATTCAGTAATTCTTCCATGTGTCCTCTTATCTTTAATAGAGGAAAAAAGTAAGAGTGATCTTTTTTATTTCAAATTGAGATATTTTTATATTTTTTGGATTAGATTTAAATAACTTATTCTAACTTTTATATAAGATTAGTCATTCAAAATATAATCATAATTTCAGCATTGATTTTTAGCAAATATCATCGATTAAATTTATATGATAAATTTATATGATAAATTTAATCTCAAAAATTTTAATCATTAAAATCAAACAAATCAAATATAATTCATATCTATTGGTTTGATTGTTGTTGGTTTAATTTAGTTGGATTTGAGTTTTTTAATTTTAAAAAACATAATGATATTTTATTTATTTATTTTCTACAATTTAAAAAGAATTTTTTTTAACCTATAATTAGTTATTAAGGCTATAATTTTTTAGATTGTGATTTTTTTTTCCTTAATATATATATCTATAGCATTTTAGTTTCGAACTATTGAAACTTCCCAACCTTTATCACAATTTTATGAAATTGTTACTCACTTATTTTCGAAAAGGTAAAAATTATCACTATCAAATTTGCATATATAAATTTAATACAAAGCACAATAATATAAAAATGGAACAGAATAAAAAATTCAATACTATTGATCCTTGTGTTTATCAAATTTAATATAACGTGAGCAGATTCTCGATTATCACAAAAAAACACAAATTACCAAAAATCATAATCAAATTCGAACTACTACAAAAAAGATGCCCCTTTTCAACCTAATTATATCTTAGGGTTTGTTTAAATAAGCTAATAACTTATGATTTAAATAAAAGTTATAAATTTTAAGAATTTTTTTAATTATTTTGATTTATTTTTATTATTTAACATAAAATAAATAATTTTAAAACAATTTAGTTTGTGCAACTATAAAATAAAATAAAAAATTATCTTTAACTTAAAAACATTAATAGTAATTCAATCCAATCAAACTCGTAGTACTTAATATTTATGTATTTTTTAAGAAAAAGTTTTGGCAAATTAGGTCATACAGATATAGTCTAATTATGTTTAGGCGGGTAATGATCCATTCATTTATTAGCATAGTTTATTTAGATTGCTAAAATCTGGATTAGTATGTAGCTCAAATTAATTCAATTTTTTTTTTTAACAAAATACTCTTTTTGTTCTTAATTACTTGTCCATTTTTTCTTTTTTTAGTTGTCCCTAGTTACTTGTCTATTTTGACAAATCAAGAAATGACAATTTTTTTTACATATTATACCCTTAATTAATTACTTTGAAAAAAAGTAGAACTTCTTAAAAATCTTACGTTTTTAATTCATCAATCTCATAATTAATAGAGGTAAAATCATAAACTCACTATGTCAATAATTGTTTTCTTAATAGGTGTGCAAATTCAAAAGTGGACAAATAATTAGGGACAAAGGAATATATTTTAAAAATTATTTATCTTATTTAATACTCCCTATGTTTCATATTAAGTGAACTTAGGTGACTTTTTCACTGTTCAAATTAATTGAATTGTTTAAAATTTAAGATGAATATTTGAATTCTTTTTCCATATTTATCATTTTCTTTAATGAAATTTGATATTTTATAAGAGATAAATTATACTAATTACAAAGTTATATTTATAATTTCACAAAAAATAATAATGGAAAAATATGAATTAAATTATATCTTTAAATATTATTCTTAATAAGTCTGCATTATTTCAAAAATTCATTTAATATAAAACAGAGAGAGAGTATGTTCTATAAACTATAATTTAAAAAAAAAAATTGTAAAAATAAAAATAAAACAATCAAACTTAATAAGAAATGACAGGTGAGTCATGACTAGCACAACCCATTCAATCAAAGTAATTTTTGACCGGTCTAGGGGTGAGTATAGTACGGTACAGTATTTCAAAGTTTTGATATCGTAATTTTGGTATTCGGTTTTGAAAATATTATATCATTATCATATCAATTTAATTCGGTATGATTCGGTACTTTAAAATTTGATTTCGATATTCTACGGTATGATAAATCGATAATTATAGTTTATTCAACTTCGACTAATATATACTCGTATAATAGAGTATTATGACTTTGACATTTAAAAAAAGATCTCAATTGTATCATACTAATACATTAAACATGTAGAAATATATATTCAAAAATAAAATACAAACAACTTCTTTTGTTAATCCATTAAATTTCAATCAAAATAGAGTAGTCAAAGTATATACTAATACTAGGTTGCATATTTGTTTGTATTTTAATAATATATATATATATATATATATATATATATATATATATATTATTTATGTAACTATATACTTCAGTATGATATTCGGTATATTGTTTCTAAATATCAAATACCGTATTGAATACCAAAAAAAAATTAAGATGTATATGATATACCATACCAAATACCATAATACCAAAACCGTGGTATTAAAAATTTTAAAATGATATAGTAATTCAATATATTTCATACCATGTCCACCCCTATTTATAGCTCATTTATTTATTAACTCAATCAATTTTAACTTGCTCGAACCCGCTTTAAAAATTGGTTACCAAGTCTGGTTTTGATAGTTGGACAGAGTAAACTAGTACTAGTATATATATATCCAACGGAAACATAACAAATTCATCATTCTTCTTCTTTCTCTTCCTTATTTGCCCATAGAATCAGTCACACATATTTCTCTCTGTCTTCTTCTCTGGAAACATTTTTCCTATTTTGAAGGACAAATTGTTTGGATCCATTGCGTTTATACTCAAACAAATAATAAAAATCATCAGAAATGGCAGCTCAACAGAAGAATGTCGGAATCCTCGCCATGGAAATTTACTTTCCTCCTACTTGCATTCAACAGGTAAATATGCTTAATCAATTCACATGAATATCAAATTGTTAGGTGTTTCAATTTGATCCAGTTTTTTTTTTTTTTTTTAATTTTATGATTCGGAGTCTCGAAGTTTTTTTTTTTTTTTTTTTTTTTGCCTTTTAATTTAATTGATGTTTTATAGTATTGAAATGAAACAGAGAAGATTTTCTGTTTCCTTTGAGGAAAATTTTGAAGAGTGAGAAATCGCTTGGTGTTTGTTGCGATTTATAAAATTGGAAGCTCAAGTTCTTATCAATTAGTTGATATTTGGGGAATCTGAGTAGCTCGGTTGGTTGTTTACGTGAACTTTAACCTGGCTAATAAGAGTTCGATTCCTGAAGAAAAAGTTTTAATTAATTTCATGCTTGCGATCATTTTATCAATTTAGTAATCTAATTAGGAGTTTTTTTTATTGATCTAAAGCTTGCAAACATAGATATTAACAGCTTAATGACTGCATGATGAGATATATATTGAGTGCTTTCCTTTGCAAACTTAAGCAAATTAAGAAATCTTATGAATCATAGTTGTTCATACACTAACTTGCAAGTCTTCAATTAGATTAATATGATGTAACAACAACTAAATTTTCCAATTATTTCGGGACTAAGTTCACATCATTGATTTCAAGAGATTGCTGTGTTTTTTTGTGAGATAATATCTCTTCGCGTGATTTAATGTCTACCTCGCCCGTTTTAGCACTTTGGATGATCATAGTTACCACACCTTAATCAGTTTGCAACCAGGGTCACTTTTTTGATATTATTAATGTAAAAGTAGCACTTGATTAGGCTATCAGATTATGAGTAAGTTGAATCAGCTAGTTTAGAGTTGTAGGATTTAGTTTTCTAATTTCGTCAAATTTTGTTTCCTATAAACTATGTATAGGAAACGTTGGAAGCTCATGATGGAGCAAGCAAAGGGAAATACACAATTGGTCTTGGACAAGATTGCATGGGATTTTGTACTGAGGTGGAAGATGTTATATCAATGAGGTATTGCCTTCATTACAGAATGGAATAATAAATTTCATCCTGATGTCCCGCAATTATTCTCATTTTATGGTTTGTCTTCAGTTTGACAGCTGTTTCTTCCCTTCTCGAAAAGTATGCGATTGATCCAAAGAAAGTTGGTAGACTGGAAGTTGGAAGTGAGACTGTTATTGATAAAAGCAAATCCATCAAGACGTTCCTGATGCAAATATTTGAGGTAATGATCTAAGTTCCTAGGCAGAATATTAACTCCTAAGTTGCATCAGCTATACTTTGTCTTTGTTAAGTTCTACTTTACCTATTAATGCTTTATATTTTGGTATTCGCATATGTTGGTATAGTTTCTTACTTCATGGCCATGTGAAACATGCAGAAATGCGGGAATACTGACATTGAAGGAGTTGACTCAACTAATGCATGCTATGGTGGAACTGCTGCATTGTTCAACTGTGTGAATTGGGTGGAGAGCGCATCATGGGATGGACGCTATGGACTTGTTGTATGCACAGATAGTGCGGTAATGATCATCACCTGTGAACATTTCTATTGCATGTGTATTGTCTAATGGACTTATGAATGCGCGTTCTGTATTTGGCATGTAGCTTGAAATAGAATCGGGATTGAACCATGTTCCATTTAATGTGATACATGGATATACCTGTAAATTTATATCATGTTCTTCTATTAGATGTACTCTGTTCACTTATTAGAGATATTCTTCTTATAGGTCTATGCTGAGGGACCTGCTAGGCCCACAGGAGGAGCAGCTGCCATTGCGATGCTAATTGGCCCTGATGCCCCTATTGTGTTTGAAAGCAAGATCAGGGCTAGTCATATGGCTCATGTCTATGATTTTTACAAGCCCATCCTAGACAGCGAATATCCAGTAATTCCTTCTTATCCTTGCAAGTCTGGTTAACTATCAGTTTTCCCAAGCATTCTTTGTGGCTGTTGCCTTTTCTTTTTCTTTCACCAGAACTTTGAGTGAAATCATTTGTAGGCCCAATTAAGGTTGATTCATGTTCCAATTGTGGTTCTGCACTAGCTGTGTCATGATTGCTGAAGCTTCAATATTTCCCGTATTGATATCTTGCATGCCTATTGTGCGCGACTATTGAGGAAACAAAATCTTATGCAAATTAGAACCTTCTTAGCAATTCAGTCTCACACTGGTTTTTAAATTGTCATTTAGGTGAAAAAAATACATTCATCAGTCATTCTGACAATAAATACAATAAATTTCCTCTGTAGTTTTCTTTGGAAATCTAGTGCCAACTGGCTTCTAAATTGTTCTTTTAAGCAGAAACTCATTCTTATAAAACAAACTTCCTCTGTTCTTCTTTTTACATGTTCGAGCAATATTATTTACTAGTTTCGGTACATTGCCTCTTTCTTTTATTGCTTTCCTTAGCTCTTTCTTGCGAGTTTCTAGTCGATCTGATAATTCTAAGTAAGTCGCTAATGTCTCCTTAAAAGTGTAGCTTATAGATTTTAAATAGCAAGATGGTTGACTTTGTTAGCAATGAAAATAGGCAGGATTGATGATGGATTTGTTCTGGCTGAATGTATGTTTTTTATTCACCTTACGATGAAAATTGTTGGCTGCAGGTAGTTGATGGCAAGCTTTCACAAACTTGTTACCTTGTGGCACTTGATTCTTGCTACAAGATCTTATGCAACAAGTAAGTTGCTCATCGGATACAGTCTTATATTTGGAAGTAGATCTCTTGTTTATCTTGTATTAATTGCCTTGCTGCATTTCATTTTCTAGATACGAGAAATTGGAAGGCAATCAGTTTTCGATAGCTGATGCAGCTTACTTTGTGTTCCATTCACCGTACAACAAGGTAGTTTATAGAGTCTATTGTGGATCGATGACTTTATTTGTACTTCTTCTCTATATGGAATTTTAATGACACTTGGATATTTTATTCAACTTCTGCAGCTTGTACAGAAGAGCTTTGCTCGGTTGGTATTCAATGACTTTACGAGGAATGCTAGGTGGGTTGCAAAGTTTCTCTTGCAGAGGATTTTCTTTTTATTCTTTAAAAGGAATTCTGTTCTCTTAAGAACTTCTGTTTTCCATTTCCAGCTCCATCGATGAATCTGCTAAAGAAAAGCTGGCCCCATTTTCGTCTCTAAGTCATGATGAAAGCTACCAAAGCCGTGATCTTGAGAAGGTTCACTCTTTCTTCTTCGAAAAATGCTAAAAATGAAGTCTTAAGTAGGATAATTGATGTCAGACCTATGTACATTGTGATTAGAACTAACAAACAACGGAATATCGTTAACCATATACAGGTATCCCAGCAAGTTGCAAAACCGTTTTACGATGAGAAGGTGCAACCTACCACATTAATACCAAAACAAGTTGGCAATATGTATACTGCCTCTCTATATGCTGCTTTTGCATCACTCCTTCACAATAAACACAACACACTGGTAATTCAGGAGTAACATTTCACATTTTGGTCCTTTTGTTTGTTTCATTCCATTATCTACCTGTTCGTTCTAGTTTCTGAATGATACTTTTGCTTCAGGCTGGACAACGGGTAGTTCTGTTCTCCTACGGTAGTGGATCAACCGCAACAATGTTCTCCCTCAAGCTTAATGAAGGCCAACATCCTTTTAGCTTGTCAAAGATTGCAAGTGTGATGAATGTTAAAGAGAAATTGGAATCAAGAAACGAGGTATACGCTATATGACTATATGACTTTGTAGCTTACACATCTTTTTCTTATGTCCATGTTTCAACATAGCCATCCTTGACAATCAATCTTGATCTCTGGCAGTTGACTCCTGAAAAATTCATCGAAATTATGAAACTAATGGAGCATAGGTACGGGGCCAAGGACTTTGTTACGAGCAAGGATTGTAGTCTTCTAGCTCCAGGAACCTACTACCTTACAGAGGTTGATTCCAAGTATAGAAGATTTTATGCCAAGAAAGCTGCTGAGAATGGACTGGCCAATGGTCATTGAAGATAAGTCCTAGCTAGCAACAAGCTGTAATGCCAACAATTTGGCTTGTGTTGTTTTGGTTTTCAAGTTGTGCTATTTAAACTTAGTGAGTTTTCAGTTTCTCTGTATTTCTTTTTTCAATTAAAGTTTTAAGAATTCAGTGTTTATGACCGCGAAGATGGAATCTGGGACGTAGGACTTATAGTATCTGTCCAGATCTGGCAAAAGCGATTGTTTCCTCTTTGGAGATAATTTATAGATGATTTACAGCCATCAATGTAATCTTGATTAAAATTACGCATTTGTGGAATTTGAAACTCCAAATTGATGAGCATGTAAGATGATTCGGATATCAATTTTATGAAAAAAGTCAAGTAAGAGCATATAAGAATTTTATTAAATACATTTTATTGCTACTTATTTTTTTTAAAGTTTGTTTTGTGCCACTAATTTTATCTGACCACCCTTGATATGATGAACATGCATCTGTCAAGCCGTCTTTATTTAATATTTTAAACACATTGCGCGTGCATCGCTCAGTTTGGTTCGATTTTATGTATTATCGGTTCGATTTATTGATTTTTAATTTTTAAATATACTAGACCAATAACAAACCAATAAGATATTCTTTATCGGTAAATCAGCGGTAAATGCTCTAGATATTCCGTCCAAAAACTAGAGCAAACTGTAGCATACAACTGATTTGTTTGTCTCAATGTATCTCTAGCAATTTGGCGCAATACATTGAGACAAGCAAATTAGCGGTAAATGCTTTGATTCAGTGAAACAAGAAATATAATGAGAAATTGCATCAATAAGAATAGATGTAGTACGAAGGCTACAATCACATGTTACAACCAAAACATAATATGTAATATCTTATGTGAAGTAGAAGTACTGTGACATGTGGAATGTGTAGACCGTAGTGTAGAGTAAGATTACTCATATAGTGTTTAGTTATGTTAAATTATAAATATTTAATATTTTTAAAGGGTATAGTAGTAAATTACTATCGTCTTAATGGATTATCAATTTACCCAATTACGCAATACTAAAAATCGATACCAAATCGATAACCCAATAATTATTATTTTTATAAAATCTTTAAAAACCCGTTAACCCAATAACATATTTTTCGGTTCAATTTTTGCACCTTACTAAATTTAAGTACACATTATTATTTGTGTGGCTTTGTAGGGACGAAACATTTTTAAAATGCTGATAAAATCATGTCATTTTTTTTAATATTTTTTTTTCAGAATGTCATGTTGTTCACGTTGGACTAATTTGTGAGGAAAACATTCTAAACGTGGATAAGATATAAAACTAATTTATTTATTTTTTGGAATTAATATATATATATGGCCTTTACTAGTTAGTTAGAAATAATAATATCCCAATATTTTTGAGGACCAACGATTGAACAGAATATGAAGCATTCAGAATAAATACGTAATTATTATCTCATAAAGTTATTTTTTTCTTTATTTCAATTTTTTCTTCAATATAAAGAACAATTTTCTAAAAAAATAACTATTAGTTGAGTGATTATTTGAGAAATCAATTCTATTATGTTCTATGATACATTCAAGATTCAATATGTGAGTGATCATATGAGAAATTAAATCCATTATGTTCTATATTACTTTCAAAATTCGATGTGGAATCACACAAAATACAACTACACAATATTTTTTTATATACAATCATGTCTTTCACACATTCGAAAAAATTATTAATTTGATTACCTATTTGAAAATGTAGACCAAAAGAATCTGCTAGTATTTTTTCAAGAGGAGCTTAGCTTATGTATATATTAATAATGTAAAAAAAAATTGTACGATCATGTCATATAATTTATCGTAACATGTATTTTATTTCATTTTCGAGATTAAAAGCCTCACTTTTTATAGTGGATCCTTCATTCCAATGCATAGAAGAAAAGTTAATACAACAATTGATAATTGACTAAATAACCTATAAGCAGGGGCGGATCTAAGGATAAATTGATATATTCGAAATAAAGAGGTTAGGTGGTTGTCATCATTGTGTATATGGACTTACTTGGAAAATGACAATTATGTTACAGTGCATTAAATTAAATTATTAAAATTAAAATTAAAATGAAGAGTATTAAATTTTATGAAGAGTTTTTTTAAAAAAAAAACAGAGAGAAGATTTTGAATTGTATGATACTAAATTAAGATTATGTAATAATGTATCATGATTTTCTTTAAACCTTGTAATTTTAAATAGTTTCAAATAGGATATTAAAATTTTAAAAAATTAAGAAAAAAAAAACATATAAATTAGATTCAGGATTTTCACAAAAGGGAGTTTGAATAATAATAAAAAAATTTATAAGTTAGTCAACCTTTAATTTTGTGTTTAGGAAATTCAAAATTTATATATATCCAATAAAATAGAAGAAGAAAAAAACACATTATATATAGAGTATAATTATTTGTCAAGGAGATTCAAATAAATACTCTCTCGCCCTCCTAAATCCACTCCAACTATACATTTCTATACATACCTATACCTTATATATATATATATATATTCTCGAAATATATAAATAGTATATGTTTCGTTCATGTTGATAAACTAGATCGCCGAAAAATACATTTTACATAAATTTTCCTAAATTAAAAAAGTAATATGCTGCTAAAAGTAGGAACAAAGGCTCATGGGTTAGACTAGTTTGAGTTGTTGCTGTCGGGTTTAATTGAAATGTGTTTTAATATCAACCACTCAAACAAAATTATCTCAATTTGAGAAAAGTGTTTTTGGTTTTTGCCAAAATTTGTTTTCTTTTCACGTATTGTAAACATGAATCCTTTCGAGTAAATTATATATCAAAAGACTTGAAACATTGAGAGGATTTTATATTTAAAATTCAGAATTGTTTAAATGAGATTTTGAGTTGGTCATAATTGAATATCAATGTATAGTTAACTATATTCAGTTTTTTCAGTGTATCATAATGTATAACTCATGTATAAATAAGGTACATTCAACTTTTTGAGTAGATTATAATGGTTAGAACCCGAGACCTCTAGTTAAAATAGAAACAATTTCATTCACTGCACTACATCTTTTGATAGCGTAAAAGAATTATTATTTTTACCATACATTCACTTAATTGCATTTGGTACGTTATACGTATAAATATTTCAACGGTTGATTGTACTTTTATTGGCAACCTATTTAATTGACAATAAAATCATGATCCACTTGGGCAGGTGGATTTGAGTGGATAAAAAATCTTATTGGATAAAACATCATTGTCTTATTAATTCTCTTTTGAAAAAGTCTTCTCTTTTAAATAAATAAATAATTCTCATCAAACCTATAAAATGCCTATAAATATTGACCACCCTATGCTACTTATAATGTAGGTTATTGGATTAATCTTTTGATCAAATGATTTAATTTTGTCTTTAATGTTTGGTGCCTTTGGAAATTTTTCAAATGAAAAATCATTCTAAGCCAAAAGATATATTGGACTTTGTTACAAGTGTTAATGGTTCCATCATGGCATCATGAGAGATATAATTACTTGGACTAAATTTTTTTTAATTTAATTTTTCGATTGATTGATTTTTTTAATGGACGATATTTCTTTTACGATGAAGACATTAAAAAGGATGTTAGTTCTTCAATAGAATCAAGTCTTCTCCTGATTGAAGAAGATCCATGAAATAGATTTAGGATCGAAAGAGTTTTGGATCAATTTAAATTAGTCAAAAGTAAAAATTACTAAAAATAATTGCTCGACTAAATAAATTCGCCTCTGATTGAATTGACGAAAACGCGACTAGTTAGAAAACTATGCATGACACTGTGATCATTTGGGTGAACTTTCATCCTACAAGCAAAGAAAACAACACTCTTTTGTGTGTGAAAAATTGCAAGAGTTATAAAAGGGGTTGTTTAGTAGTCGGTTAAAGTTGTGTGTGTATTCGTAATGTAGATATTACCAGATACATTAGCTAAGCGAGGATCCAAGCTGACAAACTATGACAAGGCTATCTTTTTGCAATCTCTGCCGGAATATATTAAAGACCAGCTTGATAAAGACAAGAACATAGATATCTCTATTAGACTAATTAGACCATCTATGTGTAATAAGTTAGCCCAGTTTGGTAACCTCCTTGTAACTACTAGCCCACCAAGGGAGTATGTTCTAGCTAACTCTTCTATAATTCCGTAGCATATATATATATATATATATATATATACATATATTATCCTTTCAACCATAATAAATATATAAAGGACAAAATGGAATTATTATTTTTTAGAGAAAAATTAATTGTTTGTCTTAATTTAACCTGTCAAGAAATTTAAGAAAGTTGTGAATTTTTTTGATGTTGTGGTTTTAAGTTAAGGATATGTACTAAAATACACTCTAAATCTTGTGGTTTTAAACATGTCACGTGAGATGTTAAAATTAAAAAGTTGTCAAATTAAGAAAGCGACATTTTATTTTAAACAAACTCAAAAATTATAAGAGAAATACATGTCTTATGTTTTCCTTATTTCTAATATTCCCTTCTATTTCTAAAAACCTCTAAAATCCCTTACTTTTCTCCTGATTCTAAATTATTTTATAATGTATCCAAGCTAATTTTTAATGTATCCGAGTTACATATTATGTATCCGATTTATTTTATAATGTATCCGAGCTACATATTAGTTGTGAAACTAAAAAAAAAACAGATAGTTTAAGTGTGTTTTGATAATTCTACTCCAAGTTTAAATGTGACAAAAAAATGAACAGGGTGAATATTAATTAAAAGATAATCAAATTTCATTGACTAAATAATATATTTATTTTTTCTTTTCGTTTAATAAATTTATGATCAAATATAAACTTGATAAATACAACAATTAATATGAGACTAAAGAAATACGTGGCGCTATTAGGATCTTTCAAATATATGTGGAAGTTCTTTAAATTGGAAGAGTCAAAAATACTTAATGGCGATAGGCTAGAGCACGTGAAGAAACGTTATCAGAGATGACATGGCAAATTTCTATTCGCTGTAAGACCCTTTAATTTTAGATTTTGTACGGACAATCTATTGAAACTCTGAGAGAGCCAGGAATTAAAGACTAAAATTTCATATCTGTAATTAATGCTTTAAGTAGTCAATGTTAGATACCTATGTTTTACGTTCTACATGACATTTTTAAATAATTGAGTCGAAAATAAATAACAAATAACAAAGAAAGATATGAATATGTTTGCGATGGAGAATGGAAACAGAGAGTCACTCCCATAACAAATGAATGGGGCTCTTAATCCTGATCGAACCAGAGATTTCGATAATTTGAGAAATCGACAGAAAGAGATGGATTGAATGCTGAAATCTCTCAAAAAATCTTGACTTTTTTGAGGCAGGGCTTCAATAAGAAGGAAGAGCGGGATGCGGCATTACTAGTACTAACTGAAATGAAATGGAATGATTGAGAATATCAACATATCCTACAAACCTTTGTGGGATAGAATAATTATTTTCGATAGAAGGGTTGCAAAAAGAAAATATGACAACAAAATATCAATCTACAAAGCAAAATGAAATACTCCACTAATAGATAGTAGAAACAGTACATAAAAGAACAAGAAACTACGTGATTACTAAATGTTATGATTCCTTTGATCCATTTAATGTGATACGTTTTTCCATTTTAGTTTGTCCCCAAAATAATTTAATTTTAATTTTTTTTCTTATACCCTTAATAATTTGATTTACAGCTACACACAAATATCTAAAAATTATTTTAAATTATAAATTTCAAAATTATGGTATCAAATCAAATGACACCAGATAAAATGTGACGAAGAGAGTATAAGTTATGAGGAAATTGGTATATAGCATACTAATATTCGCATTATTAATACTTATATAATTTTTTTGTTACACGTAGTAAAGTTTACCAAAAGAAGAAAAAGACACAAGTGGTGTTCTTTCCTTAATAGTTTTATGTCTTTTTTATTTTTATATCCATTGATTGCAACTCAAAAAGGAAAGATAATAGTATTAGAAAAGTCTTTGAGAAATCAATGCTCTTCATTTTTCCTTTTTTTTTTTTCATAGTCAACAATAATTTTCTTAACTAGGGTTTCTATAACAAAACTATTTGTAATTAGAAAACTATTACAAAGTTTTCTAATTACTTTTCTCTTCATCTTTCAGATCTGAAAAACCATAAAGTTTTTATTTTTAGGGGTTATATCCACTTCAAGATTTAGAATCTTTCTATTTTTGGAAACTTCTCATGAATTGGTAGGATTTCTTGATTTGGAGTTGTGTTATTTTGTCTTCAAAAAAGTTGACCATTTTAAGTGATTAGTCATATTCATGATTTGTTTGTTCTATTTTTGGAAACTTGTCATGGATTGCTAGGATTTCTTGATTTGGTTGTATTAATTTGTCTTAAAAAAATTTGACCTTTTTAATTGATTGTTCATAGTCATGATTTTCTTGTCTAAAATCTTGGTTTAGCAACCTTTTTATTTTTGGAAACTTTCTCATGAATTGGTAGGATTTCTTGATTTGGTTGTATTGTTTTCTCTTAAAAAAAGTTGATTCATATTCAGGATTTGCTTGTATCAAATCTTGATTTAGAGACCTTTCTATTTTTGAAAACTTTCACATGAGTTGCTTAGCTACTTGACAGTAAAGAGAGGGGGCGTTCAACCACTTGATTACAAAAAGGCAACAAGGTTCTCCCTTTCGGACTGATTATAACAAGGGATTTCTTGATTTGGTTGACTTACAAATTGACCCTTTTAAAGAGATTATTCATATCCATCATTTTCTTGTCTCAAATCTTGATTTAGAGACTTTCAATTATTGAAAACTTCCCATGAATTGTTATGATTTCTTGATTTGGTTGACTTAAAAAGTGTTGAGTACCCTTTTAAGAGATTATTGGTATAGTCTCTAATCTTGATTATTTCTTCTTTATAACTTGTTGATTTTATTAATGGAAGGTGGAAAGAGACACTTCTGAACTATTTCTAATACGTTAAAGGCATTTTCTCGCGAACAAGAGAATGGTGAGGGGGAAAACTGAGATAAAAAGGATTGAAAATACAGCAAGTAGACAAGTGACTTTCTCAAAAAGAAGAGGTGGACTACTTAAAAAGGCATTTGAACTCTCAGTTCTTTGTGATGCTGAAGTTAGTCTTATCATTTTTTCTCAAAAAGGAAAGCTTTTTGAGTTTTCAAGTTCAAGGTACACTCTTATATTCATCTCTTAATTTATTAATTGCTATAAGTATCATTTTTTTTATAAATAATATTATTAATTACTCCTTTTTCAACTTTTATTTTTTAACTACTATATATATTATACATCATTAATCCTAATATAACTGGCCTTTAGGATTTGATGTAACAAGTATCAAGTACAATGATCACAACAGCTCATATTGATAGTGTAAAAGGGACCCTTTACCTTCTGGTTTCTACTAAATAATATATACTCCCTTAGTTTAGAAAAAAAAAATGAATTCCTTTCCTTTTTAGTCTATTTTAAAAAGAATGATTTTTTTTTTGGTAACATTTTAGTTTTAGCATTTCACGTGACATGTTTAAGGTCATAAGATTAAATGACAATTTTGTACATTTGACATAACTTTAATTTAGGATCACAAGATTTAAAAGTTTTTTTTATTTTTTTAAATTCCGTGTCAAGTCAAACTAAATCATTTTTTGTGAAATAGAGGAAGTAATAATTTCCCCCCTTTTTTTGTGAGTCCAATTAATAATCTATCTTCTAAATACAATTATAACATATTCAGTATAATCTTGTAAATAGAACGTCAATAGGATACTGTATACACAACTTTGTCCCTGTATAAATTTAGTGGCAAAACTAGGAATTATGTTTAGTGTATTGATCAAACTTTTATTTATAATTCTAAGTTTAATTTACATAAATTCAAAAGTGTTAAGAGTTAATTACATTATTTCTCTATATTTTTTTCAAATTATAAAAATACCTTAAAATATATGTATTACATATACATCACTTGACTTCTGAATACATCAATACGGGAGAAATGTATCTGAGAGGGAAGAGATGTATGATAGAGGGGATATAACATTCGGATAGATAGAGGAGAGATGTATCAGAGAGGGGAATAGTGATGTATCAGCGAGAGGGGAATGATGTGGAATTTTTGAAGTTTGCTTAAATGGTAGGGATAAAATAAGATGCGTGTTTAAGTAATTTTTCTAATTCGAAATAGTTATTTTTGACCTATATATACATTATTATTTTCTATATTCACAATATAATTTTTGACTGAGGGCATGTCTATGACCACCCTTGGGTCAATGTAATTATGCCATTACGTAGCTACATTATGAAGATATATAATTAAAGACTGTTTTTAATAGATTTTCGATTCAAGTAAAACATACTCCCTCCGTCCCTTTTTAGTTGTCCACTTTAGAAATGGCACACAGATTAAGACAACAATGATTAGCACAGTGAAGTTACAATTTTACCCTTGTGACAACTTTTCACTTCAAAATTACAACCACTTATTTGAATTAAAGTGAAATAATTGGAGGGAAACAACATACACTTTTACAATTTTCAAGAAATGTAAATAAGGGTATAATAGGAAAAAATTTGTTGTCCTTTCTTGATTTGTCAAAATGGACAACTAAATAGGGACAACTAAAAAAGGAAATATGGACAAGTAAATAGGGACGGAGGGAGTATTATATATTAACAAGTAGTATTGACGATAGTACATGAGGTATTTATAATATAAGTACATCATATATTATATATATAAATTCTTGATTAAGCTGTAACATGTACAATTTCTTGACTATTTTATGTAAGATATGTACTGGCAAACTACTCTTCAAACAAGAAAGTAAAATTTTTGAAGTATGTGACAAGATGCTACTTGTGGCTTGAATTCTTTTTGGAATATAATATGAAGGCAAATTGTACTTGCTACCAATAGTCATTTCCAATACCCCACACAACTTTTTGCCTGTTTATAACTCAAAAGGGTTCGTTTCGTTTGATTACAAGTTTATGATGTGATTAATTAAAATAGAATAAATTATGTTGAAATAAGTTGTGATGTGATTAATTATGTTGAGATTATTTTTTATTGAATTTTTGGTTTATTGTATACAAAATAATATGCATGACATAAATTTTAAGATTAAGTTGTTTATTTACATTATAGTGTTGTATGTATTTAAAAATAAAACTTTCTTCTTATTTAGCTTAAAAATAGAATTTTCATCTTAAGTTTGTTAAAGTAAAAGAGGATTTATGAGAAATCAAAATATAAATAAACATAAAAATTACTCAAGTAAATTCACAAATAACAATTATATGTATTTAGTGTAATATTTTAATAGAAAAATATGAAGAATTATCATAAAAATAAGGTGTAGTGAAGATTGGGAATGTGTTATATACGTGAAATTAAAAATAATATAAATATAAATGAATGTGAAAAGTGAGATATAAAGAGGATTTTAGGGATATGTTTATCATTTTTACCTATTTTATCCTGGAATAAGTGAATCTCGAGATTTTCTACCATATAAGGGGAGGGATATATATAACTTATCCCGTGACAAGTTATATGTTGGATTTGCCAACCAATCAACAAATTAAGTGACATCATAATTTAATCTCATAATTATTTGGTGTTATCATTCACAGATAACCCCTTAGTGCTAAACCCTAGTGAAAATCAACTTCTGCTAATTATCTTTCCTTTTATTAGGTCCTCTAGCTAGTTTTAGCAAATAGAAAGAGTCAAGTTCTTTCCGTCTCAATTTATTTGATATTATTTAATTAATTATAAAATTTCTTCTTTTTTTGAAATTTATGATTTAAAATAAATCTTAAAGATAATTGAAGAATTTTAAAGATGAGTTATTTCTAATTAGAATTTGTGTGACATTATTTTCAGGACAGATAAAAGAAAAGGTGTGCAATCTAATTTGGGAGGGAGGGACTAGTAACCTTTATATACGTAGCTCAGGCTATAATTAAGAAGTTTGATTAAATAATTTGAAAAACAGAAACATAGTCTGTGATAAGAAATCAAGGACGGCTCAACATGCGTGAAGGCTTAAAGCGAAATCTTCAGTAGAGGCCTAAAATCTAAATATGTCTCTAAAATCTAAACAAATTATATATGTTTGAGTCCAGAGCCAAAAGGGTTAAAAAAATTTGCAAAAATTTCAAAAGGACAATAAAATTCATTTTAGAACCAAAAGAACAACTTTATAACGATTGAACTAACGTCGTTGAAATTAGGTTGACAGCTGCAAGGCGCGGAATTCTATGTGCCTTGCAAGGCGCCGCCACCATGCGCCTTACAAGGCTTTGACGGTCTGCGACCTGCTGTCAAATTAAAAACAAAAATTCCCATTCATTGTCCAAGTCTCCAAAATTATCAAAAATACTCTCAATTAATCTCAATATTTACACCTTCGACCTTCCCATTCATTGTCTATGTCAACCAAGGACAATTTTGTCATTTTAAAGAACTCCATTGATAAAAAAAAAGTCCAAAACCTTGAAATCGTAAGTTCGACTATAATAATTTATCGTAAAAAAAAAGGTTTTGGACTTTTTTTTAATCAGTGGTGGAGTTTATTAAAATGACAAAATTGTCCTTGATTGACATGTACAATGAATAAGAAGAGGTGTAAATATTGAGTTTAATTGAGAGTATTTTTGGTAGTTCTGGAAACTTGGACAATTAAAGGGATTTTTTAAAAATTTGACAGCAGGTCGGAGAATACTTGCGCCTTGCAAGGGCGCATGACGGCTGCATCTTGCAAGGTGCATGGAATTCCGCGCCTTGAGGCTGTCAACCTAATTTCAACCGTTGAAAAGTTTCTCTTTTGGTTCTAAAATGAATTTTATTGCGCTTTTGGAATTTTTGACAATATTTTTTTACCCTTTTGGCTCCGGACTCACATATATTTTATTTAAAATTTACTTTTCAATTGTTACCTTCTTAAATTTTTTTTTTAACTTTTCTTAATACTTTCTAGATGCAAATTAATTACTTAATGTTTTTTTTAATAAATGAGTTGTTCAATAATTAATGTTAGGTAGGATTTCAACGTTGAAAATCACTCTTTTACTAAAATAATCATTATATGAATTGTTTACATAATTCTCTAAGTAACAAATTTAAAACAGAAATAAGTGTTAGAAGCATATAATCTAATTCAAAAAGTTGATAACTTGATTCCACCTTATTAATATGCTTGTTTTAATCTTGAAACTTTAAGAAGATATAAGAAAATTATAATTCACTTTGTTCAACACTTTTTGACTATTAATTCCTATTTTTGATAGAGAATTAATTTGACTTATCAAAAACTTGAAAAAGAAAAGTACAAAAGCAATTAAAAAGAATAAAATATTGAGAATGTTAGCACAAAAAATGTACGAAGGTAAACAATATTTTCTTGATTTCTTCTATTTGAATGAGGTGAAAGAGAATAAAATAATATAATTTTTATTTTTATATATATATATATATATATATATATATATATATATATATATTAAATTTTTCTATAAAAAAATTACATATAATTTATTTTTAAAAGTTTGAGGCCCCCAAAAATTGGGGGCCTAAGGCATATGCCTTATTTTTATCGTATAGAGTTGCCCCGATAAGAAATCCTTGTACTATCTTTGACAGATCAAAAGAAAACTACAAAGTTCTCTTATCCTAAATACTCGTTCTTCCTTCATGGATTCCTCTCTTTAGTTAAATTTTTCGATCTTGTTAACGACTTTACAAGCTCTAGATTGTTAACTAGGATCGAAAGATTTAACTAAAGAAGAGGAAGCATAAAAGAAGAAAGAAGATTTGGGATAATAGAACTTTGTAATGAAAAGAACCAAAATTAGCTTGAATTGATTACAAAAGCCTAATGCCGCCCCTATTTATACACGTTTACAGATGCTTCTAGATATATACAAGAAATTTTTTGATAACTTTATCCTTCAACCATCTTAAGAAGATTCTAGAATTTTTAAATTTATCTTTGATAAATATAAAAAAAAATTCTTGTATTATCTTTCAACCATCTTAAGAAGATTCTAGAATTTTTAAATCTATCTTTGATAAATATCTAAGATATTACAGTCGATCATTCGAGAAGCTTCCTAACAAATCTAAGGTTTTTTGTCGTTTCAAAAAATTAACTTTAGCTTTTTCATATTCCCGTGGTAATATATATAATTATTTGAAATATGCATTATAATTGTTTGCAACAAATTTTAAATATATGGAAATAAATCAAACAAAAATAAAATATGAAAAAATAAGAATATTATTAATAAAATAATATGGGTACAATTTTGTTTCTCTTTTGATTCTTGTCTCTCTTAAGAGTTCTTCCTAATTCGATGATCATTCGTGGCATATTTTTTGAGCTAGGATGATTTGGAATTGATCTCCATGAAAGGATTGGTGGATCTACTTGAAATATTTGATGGACAAATTACTTAACTACACTTCTTTACTTACCTTAATATCCATTTATTCCTACTTATTTCAAAAATCCCTTATTTACCTATGTATCCCGCATGTATCTCATGCACAACGCTATGTATCCCGCTATGTGGAATGTATCAAACACTATGTATTCCATGCACAACGCTATGTATCCCGCTATGTGGAATGTATCAAACCTAATGTATCTGATGCACAACGTTATGTATCCCACAAACATCATTTTTAAGAGACTTTTGGTAAATAGAAAACTAGAAGGGATAAGATGTTATTTAGTACTTATAATATGTGGTTCCTATAATTTATACATATTTGATTGTCAAGAATAGTCTAAGAATATTTTGATCTCTTTACGGGATATCCGAGATGTCATTTGGTGAATTGATGAAGGTTGAATTTCCTCTTCCCCAATCCTCAATTTCTTTAAAGACAAAAAGATATATATGTACCGACTGATGGAGTTAAAAATTTCGTTAAGGGTGTTCAAATTTTAAAAGTGATTTATTTTTAGCAAATTTGGTGCACAATTTTTTATTTTTTTTTACGGATGAATGGATGGATCCAAATTTAAAAGTAAATTACATATCATCTAACGAAATCGTACAAAAACTTAAATTATAATACTATCAATGGTCTAAGTCAAAATTAACAGAGAAAAGTCAAGAAAAACAATTTTAGCTACTAGTTGAATACGCTCAAGTGAATTGTTGGAACTCTTTTCATAATTTAAAATAATTGAATTTTTTTATAGTTCAAAAGAATCGTTGAATCTTGTTGCTACTAGACAACTATTTTATTTTCTTTCCCTTTTTTTAGGAGATAAAGAATCAAACTTGGGACCTTACACTCTTAAATGAGTACGCTTACCACTAGACCACAAACCTTTGTTGTGTTTAACAGTGTTCTTTTATCGATATTTCCACCTATTAAAGAATATTTTAGGCTGACCAGTCTTCATCGGCTGTAGCTCCGCCCTTGCTGACTCTATCCTAATATTCCCTTGGAGTGAACCTGTGTTTAGGTTTAGAGAAATAACAAAGGATGGCTAAGAGAAAAAGAGTGAATCTGGGGTCCTTGGTATATCAATAAGTTAACAAAGGAGTATTCCTTTGTGATTCAATGAAGTGGGAACATAGACTTTTGATAGGAAACTAGTGACAATCAGATGTGGAGATGAGCAAGTATTTGCCTGGAAAAACCAATGAAGGTTTGATATATAGTACAAATACTATAAAAGAAAGACTAATATATCTTTGAATCCAAATATTTATTATGAGTGATGATAGTCTATATGTTAGTGAAAACTTACAAGATAACAAAAAATACAAGATATTGAAAATAAAAATGAAGAAATAAATCTTTTCAGGCTGAGGTGCGGATATCTCGCTCTCTTTAAGGAGATTCAAGCCCACTGCAGTAAATGTTTTCACCGGTCCATCAGTAGTTCTTCTTGACTTGTCCCTTCCAGGATACAACAACCTAATCACAATATATAACTCAACAACTCTGGACAAGAGTTGAATCCAAAGCTCCACAAAAAAGAACACCTCCCTAAAACTAATAAGAACTCTCTTTTTGACAAACTTTTTCCTCTCTATTTTTTTCTTATGTGTTGTATCTAACAAACCAAATGAAGACCACCACTATTCAATACTAGAAGAAGTCTTCCTAGCAATGAATATGAAGATAATGGGATAATAAATAGTGAAGATAATGACCTTAGGAGTTACATATGTTACAAGGTATAATGAAAAATAACTAGTGAAATAATGTATGAAAGGTTACAAAAGTTTTAATGGACAATGAAACGTTTCTTGGCTTAATGGTCAAAAACCATCCGTTAGTTTGTTGACAAGCTGCAACAGTAACAACTATTGTAACTCCAAAATGGAGTAATGCACTAGTGAGTAATGTAGCAACCAATATTGCCATTAACATTCTGCAGCCCATGAGAAGTCAACCAAACGGCAGTACCAATGACTATGTGGCAATGTAAGAAATGTAAATTCTTAAAATATTAAAATGTCACACTAACAATCCCCCATTCATTTTAATATTCACAAGAGAGTCTATCAGCTGAAGGAAGACTACTATGCATAATAAAGGTGTGTTCTGCATTGAACCTCCACTTAGTGAAACAATAACTTTTACTTCAGAGTCGTAGTGGTCTCAGACTTGAACTATGACTGCTTAAGGGAAATAAAATATCACTGCTCACACATAACAATCAAGGTGTTGACATGAGCTTTAAAGCCAGCACGTTATGGCCATGTGCTATTTCGGTTTCATGAGTGCATTTGAGAATAAGTCTAATTCTCATAGGAAGCGACCTACTTCCACACATCACATAGGTGAAATCTGTCGAGAGTGCTCTTATAAGCTTAACACTCCACCCATACGGGCTACAGATATTCATTAAGAGTTTTGTCAACTCAACTTTCACATATTACAGGAAATAATGCACTCACATCATAGGGAGGGAATAAAAAGATAGTGCATTTTTTTTCCACAAGAAGTCATCATATGATTAGTTTTTCCCTTTGAATCTGGTTATAAGATCTCTAGTCCCCAGGTTGGGTTTCCTCATATATGACTCAATGATTTATAGGTTTCAATCTCGTCCCCCTCGATGTGCTCCAGACCTTTTCTCTCATTAAGGCCTTAGTAAGAGGATCTGCAAGATTATTACAAGATTTGACATAATCGACATTAATGGTACCATTTGTCAAATACGATCTTACATTACTATGTTTCCTTTTTATAGGTCTGGATTTACTGTTGTAATAACGGTTTTGAACTCTACCAATTGTAGCAGTGCTTTCACAATGAATTAAAATAGGAGGAATTGGTTTTTCAAAAATAAGGTATTTAAAATAATAAATCTCTTAACCAATTCGCTTCCTCACTAGCTGAAGCTAAAACAATTAGTTCAGCCTCCATAGTAGAGTTAGCAATTATAGTTTGCTTTTTTGATCTCCAACAAATAGCACCACCACCTAAAGTAAATACATAACCAGTGGTAGACCAGGAATCACCTGATAAAGTGTTCCAATCTGCATCACAAAAACCTTCAAGTACAACAGGATATTTTTTATAGAACAAACCATAATTTTTCGTTCCAATTAATTATCTCATAACTCTTGTTACAACATGCCAATGTTCATTACCTAGCTTGCTTGTAAACCTGCCAAATACTCCTATTGCATATGCAATATCAGGCCTAGTGCAATCAATCACATACCTCAAACTTTCGATTATGCTAGCATATTTCTTTTGATTTATTACATCATTTTCACTTTCAACAGGAAATAAGTGAACACTTGAATCAAAAGGAGTAGCAACATGCTTGCAATAAAAAAAGTTATATTTTTTTCAAATTTTTCTCAACATAATGTGACTGGTCAAGGAAAATTTCATCACATGTTCTTGTTATTTTTATTCCAAGAATAAAATTTGTTTCACCAAGATCTTTCATATCAAAATGACTTCTAAGAATATTCTTAGTTTCATCAATAACATTCATGTTAGAGCCAAAGATCAATAAATCATCAATATATAAGCAAATAATCACATGTGAATTATTCCAAGATTTATGATATATGCACTTATCACACTCATTTGTTTTAAAACCATTTTCAATCATGCAGGAATCAAGTTTTTCATGTCATTGCTTAGGTGCCTGTTTCAAGCCATATAGAGATTTAGTAAGTTTACATACTTTGCTTTCTTGGTCTGCTCAACAAAATACTCGGGTTGATCCATATAAATTTCCTCATTTAGGTCTCCATTTAAAAAAAGCAGTTTTTACATCCATTTGATGAATTTGCAAATCAAAAATCGCAGCCATAGCAATTAAAAGTCTTATGGATGTAATTCTTGTAACTAGTGAAAAAGTATCAAAAACTTCTAGGCCTTCTAGTTGTTTAAAACCTTTTGCAACTAGTCTAGCCTTATATTTATCAATAGAATTATCCGGTTTCAACGTTTTTCTTAAGACCCATTTGCAACCAATTGTTTTACAACCCGGTGGTAAATCAACTAGTTTCCAAGTTTTATTAGAAATTAGTGATTCTATTTCATCATTTACAGCCTCTTTCCAAAAAATAGAATCATGTGAAGATAATGCTTCTTTCAAAGTGAGAGGGTCATCTCCAACAGTAAACACATAAAAATCAGGACCAAAATCTTTTTCTACTCTAGCTCTTTTACTTCTTCTTAACTCAAAATCATCAACTTCTTTATTTTTCAAAGTAGAAGTAGAAGAACTAGGTAGTGACAAAATATTTTGTTCATTCCTTTGACCCCCACTATTTTTAGAATCAAAAGGAAATTTATTCTCATGAAAAATAGCATCGCCCGATTCTATCACAATATTATCTTCAAGATTAAAAAATCTATAAACTGTACTATTTGAAGCATAACCAAGAAAAGCACAAGTAGTAACCTTCTTACCCAAACTCTTAGATATCCCAAACTTGGCTTGTAGCCTTTCCACAATTCAAAAGGTGTCAATTTAGATTTTTTATCAGGCACACGATTCAATACATAACAAACAGTTAAAATAGCTTCACCCCAAAAATTTAAAGGTGCATGTGACTCAATAAGCATGTCATTAGTCAATTCAACCACAGTTCTATTTTTCCTTTCCGCTACTCCATTAGATGAAAGAGAGTAAGGAGGAGTAGTTTCATGAATTATTCCCAATGATCTAACAAAATAATTAAACTCATTTGACTCATATTGACGGCCTCTATCACTTCTAATTCTTTTTATTTTTCTTCCAAACTGATTTTCAACCTCATGGAGATAAGTTTTGAAATTTTCAAAAGCATCACTTTTATTTTTCATCAAGTAAACATATGTAAATTTAGAAAAATCATCAATGAAAGTGATAAAATATCTGTTATCTCCACGAGTTAAAATTTCACCAAGTTCACAAATATCTGTATGAACTAATTCTATGAAATCAGTTTTTCTTTCAACTTGAAAATGAGACCTTTTAGTGATTTTGGTTTTACTACAAGCCTCACACTTTTTAAAATTCTTTTTAACCATTGAGATTAATTCTAAACTACTCATGATTCCAACATAACGGTCATTAATATGACACAAACGAGCATGCCAAAAATTGGTAGAAGAAAGCATGTAAACAGAAGTAGAAGTTTTATTCATTTCAACATTCAGTTTGAACATCCCATCACATGCATACCCCTTTCCCACAAAAATACCCTTCTTCACTATTACATATTGATTAGATTCAATAATCTGTATAAAACCTGCTTTATTAAGAAGAAAACTAAACATCAAATTTTTCCTCATAGAAGGAGTATAAAGTACATCTTTCAAAGTTAATACCCTTCCAGAAGTTAAACACAATTCGACATCTCCCTTTCCAAGCACTTGAGTCGTGTGAGCATCACCAAGCATGATAGTTTTGGGCTCCTCAAAATGAGTATATTTCTTAAATCAGTCTTTGTCATAACAGACATGACGGTTTGCACCAGAATCAGCCCACCATCCATCAACATTCTCAACCATGTTTATGTCAGTAATCACCGCCACAAAAGGTTCTTCGATAACGTTTGCCTGAGGGTTAGGACCACGTTTTCGAAATCTGCAAAATCGAGCAATATACTCACTCTTGCCACAAACAAAGCATGGTCCCTTGTCTTGAACTTGTTGATTTTGTGCTTGGATATTTTCACCATTATTTTTCTTGGGAGGTATACCATTATTTTTCTTGAATTTTTTCTTCTTAGGCTTCAAAGAAGTATTTTTGTGAGTTTCAGGAGTAGCATTATTTGAAGTAATTAAATTTACCTTCGTTGTGATGTTGTTCTCTTCTGTTTGTAAAAGTGCATCTTATCCCCTTGCCTCTTCTTCCATGCGGATTTTCATTATCTAGGTTTCAAGAGAGGTTTCCTTTTGTTTATGACGCATAGTTTTTTGAAATTCCTTCCAAGAAGGTGGAAGTTTATCTACTATGCCACAAACAATAAGGTTATCTCCAATTTTTACCTCCTCGGACCTTAGCTCTCCAACAATCATTATAAAGTCTTGAGCTTGGTCTACCACTGATTTGTTGTCCACCATTTGGAAACGAAAAAATCTACTAGCCGCATATTTTTTCGCACCAGCCTCTTCAGTATCATACTTACTCTGCAACGCTTTCCAAATTTTCTTTGCACTAGAGTAAGTTCTATCATAATAATCATAAAAATTATCAGATAGACAATTAAAAATATAATACCGACACTTATAGGAATCACCATCATACTTTTCCACTTTCTCTAGATGAGAAATAGTTTCATCATCATTCATAGAGGTGATGTCTACTTTATTAGGATTTTTCTCAGTTAACACATAAGAAACATTGAGAAGACTCAAGTAAAAAAGTACTTTACCCTTCCATCTCTTAAAATGGTTACCATTGAACCAAAATGGCTTGTTAAGGTCTCCCTTCTTAACATCCGCGGTTTTTTCAATTGTAGCCATCTGTAATCTCCTTAAAATTGTTAGTGAAAACTTACAAGATAACAAAAAATACAAGATTACAATTGAAAATAAAAATGAAGAAATAAATTTCTTCAGGCTGAGGCGTGGATATCTCGCTCTCTTTAAGGAGATTCAAGCCCACTGCAGCAAATGTTTTCACCGGTCCATCAGTAGTTCTTCTTGACTTGTCCCCTTTAGGATACAACAGTCTAATTACAATATATAACTCAACAACTCTGGACAAGAGTTGAGTCCAAAGTTCCACAAAAAGAACACCTCCCTTCAACTAATAAGAACTCTCTTTTTGACAAACTTTTTCCTCTCTATTTTTTTCTTATGTGTTGTATCTAACAAACCAAATGAAGACCACCACTATTTATACTAGAAGAAGTTTTCCTAGCAATGAATAGGAAGATAATGGGGTAGTAAATAGTGAAGATAATGGTCTTAGGAGTTACATAGGTTACAAGGTATAATAAAGAATAACTAGTGAAATAATGTATGAAAGGTTACAAAAGTTTTAATGGACAATGAAACTTTTCTCGGCTCAATGGTCAAAAACCATCCGTTAGTTTGTTGGCAAGCTGCAACAGTAACAAATATTGTAATTCCAAAATGGAGTAACGCACTAGTGAGTAATGTAGCAACCAATATTGCCATTAACATTCTGCAGCCCATGAGAAGTCAACCAAACGGCAGTACCAATTACTATGTGGCAATGTAAGAAATGTAAATTCTTAAAATATTAAAATGCCACACTAACACTATATTATGTAATATTGCAAGATATTTAAACATGATACAAAAAGAGTGCAAAAAGCTGATAGGGTTAACATACCAAATAGGGTAAACAAATGGGAAAGCCTAGTCATGAAAAGACACTAGAAATTAGGGAAAAGACATGGGCAAATTCCAAGATAAATGATCTAATAACAACTCACCATTCCAAAAGAAAGACAAATAATGAAGTCATAGATACAATTGAATGCCAACATTGGTCTATTTGGACTCTTTATCACACTAACCTAGAGGAAGAATATGGATAGTGCACAAAATTATTATGTACCTTATATTGTTAATATAGTGCAATTTACCTCTCAACTAGTGCATTATGAAGTCCAACAAAGAGGCACTAAACACGTTTTCAATGTGACTAAAATTTCAGGCTCTTAGGATTCAAACATAGGAATCATTAATTAATAATTTCATACTAGATTTCAAGTCAAAGGCAACTAGATACATGCATTTTTGCTATCAAATACATTAAAATAGGGAGAGAGACGAGCGAGATTGGATAGAGGTGAGCAAGAGAATACATGTAAATCCCTTGAATACAATGTATCTTGAACAAATTACACCTAATTTTGACATCATACATGCATCCAAGATAATGTAAAGGCTCTTAGGATTCAAACATAGAGGTATGGCATTGTTAAAACGGCTTAAGATATAATGGGGGATTCGAGTTAGTACAAAGTCAGCGGCGATGTCATAAATTTTATCAAGGTTGTTCAAGATTTAATATATAAATTTGAAAAGTTTGATTTGTATACTTCGTAAAATTTTCTATATACATAATATAACTTTTTAACAAAAGATGTTCAACTGACCATTCTTCACGTCATTTTTCTTTTCCATTATTGTTGAGTAAAATGTTGGAGAACTAATAGTGTGAGTTTCTTCATTTTTTTCTTTTCTTTTTACAGTACTAACAAGACAATAGAACGTTATCAGAAGAATGACAAGAATTTGAGACATGACAAAATATTACTTGAACAGACTACTGAGGTTAGCATTTTTTCAATTTATGCTATGTTTATATGTTATATATATTATATAATATTACCACATTCATGTGGATAATTAATAACATGGCAAAGGCTGTAATCAACCCAAAATTAGTGCTCTTTAATTGATATTATTTCTAATTTAAGCAAGATTTTTGAAGTACTATGGGATTAATTAGGGTATCTTTTCCAATAAACCCAGCCACAATCTTGAATAGTGTAATATGATTTGCTAAACACTTGTGAATATCTCAGGGGTATAGCTAGGTATGGCGAGGGTAGTCAATTGAATATCTTTCGTAGAAAAATTATACATGTACTTTTCATACATATATATTAAACTTTGAAAATATCTTGAACGTCTTTAACGAAATTTTGTACTTCCCTACTGGAATATCCAATCAGAGTTGTATGTATAACAACAACATACTCAGACTAATCACCTCTCTCCAATACTTTTTCGGCCTATCTCTACTTCTTTCACACCTGCTATATTAAACCTCTGGCACCTCTTGCACCTCTTTATTGGGGCAATATTGCACATCTCATCTTCACATGTCCAAATTATTTTAGTCTTGATTCCCTCGTCTTGTCCACTATGGCGGCCGCCATTCCCGCATTGTCACTAATAATATCACTCCTAGTGTGCCCGCACATTCATCTCAACATCCTTATTCCGTGACTTGCATCTTCTGAATGTCGGATTAATTCTTAACTGATCTACACTCTGCCCCGTACAACATTGGTGTAACCACTACTTTGCTGGACTTACCTTTAAGTTTAGATGGTGCCTTCTTATTGCACAAGATTTCGGAGGCAACCATAGTTTGTATGTAAAGCTTTTTTTTTTTTTTTATTCCTTACAAATATCTTAAAATCCTTTTACCAGCTTTTAAAGATCAAGATTGATTACATTTTCATACATTTTGTGTTTTAATATAATTTTTTTTTACGTTTTCTAACGAATGTTTATAGATGAACAGTTCTTCATTCCTAATCTTTCGAAAACTTTTTAAATATAATTCCTTAAATATTTTGTTCATTAAATTTTTATGTAGCATTTGAAGGAGGAGGTTATGAGCATGACTAGGAATCTGGAGGTTCTTGAAAACTCTAAAAGGTAATTAATATCTACAATTTCCCTATGCTACGATAATTATATTATTTCCTCAGTCTCAATTATGTGCCACTATTCGTTTTTTGAGAGAAATAATTTAAATTTGACCATAAATTTGTGTATATATAGAATCTTCAAATTTTTTGAAATGAAATTTATATATTCGTAAATTACGTAAAAAGTACTTTAAATTACATAATTGATAATCCATAATATTTAAAAGATGCATGAAAAATTTACGGTCAAAGATAGACTTATTTAAATCTTGAAATCCGAAAATGCTACATAAATTGAGACGGAGGGAGTATAAAACTAATTTGTAGATGATTCTGAATTTATTTATTTTCTGTGTTGTTATGTTGTTGATTGCAGAAGGCTTTTAGGAGAAGATTTAGAGTCTTGCTCCATTGATGAACTTGAAAAGGTTGAAGGACAGTTAGATCAAAGTTTAAGAAATATTAGGGCAAAAAAGGTATGTATGTACAAATAGAGATCTAAACGCACTTGTTTACAATTTTTTAAGAGTCTGAACAACACATAATTTAAGTGTTTTCATTCATCAGATACATAATTTAAGAATAACTTTTGAATTTAGTAATTTTAAACTTAAAATATATGTAATGTACTAAAATACCCATTGAGTAATATGCTCTTTAAACATGACAAGTATAATATATAGAGTATAAAAATACATTATTTTTTTTCCTCATAATTGAAACTCCCCCCCACCCCAACACATCTCTGTGTGCCACACACTCTTTTGTGTGTCCATGTGGATGCTAACTTATCAAATCATAATCTATACAGATTTTTTAAATATCTAATCATAATCTATACAGATTTTTGAAATATCTGATTTTAAACGTATCATTATATTAGGTGGTTATAAATTTCTTGGAACTTATGATGTTAAATAGGGGCAGACCCACCCTTGAATAAGGGGTGTCAAGCGCTTGATACCTCTTCGTCGAAAAATTATATCGTATATAGGGTCATATTTTGGTTTAATAAATATATATACAAGTATTGACACTTCTCGACACAAGTTAAATATTTAATCTAGTGGTTAACGTGTTGTGAAAATTTCTTGAAATTGTATGTTGTAGTCATAATTATATTTTTTATTATAACCATTGACGCCCCTTAATGTCAATCTTGGATCTGTTACTGAGATTAAACATGTCATAATATTTATGTATAGCTATAAAATCTTTTTAAGTAAAATAAAAGGTTTAAACTAAATTGTTTCTAAATTTAAAAAGATATCATACTTTTGTAAAACCGATTTAAAGAAAATAGATTCATGTAAATTGAAATAAATGGAGTAATAACATAAAGTGAAGCTTTTACAATGGAATTAATATTTTTGTGTTTTATAATTTCAGAACCAGCTATACAAGGAAAAAATTTCTCTTCTAAAAGACGAGGTAAAATGCATTAGTATATATTATTGTATCCATAAAATCAGTTTATTTATTTTTATTTTATTTACATTTCAATTTTTAAAAAAATTGAGAAAATCGCGTAATAATTGCTTTATTATAATTTTCCTTGGTTCTTTTGTCCCAGGAAAAAGTCCTAATGGAGAAAAATGCAGAATTGCGGGAAAAGGTGAAATATAATTTTATAATTCACTTTTTATATTTAGCAACTTTAGATTTAAAGATTAATAAAAATCGATCAAATTAAAACACATAAAATAAGATGAATGAAATAATGTGTTTAAGCTATATATGATTTAAAAGTTAACAATATCGATCAAATTAAGACACCTAAAATAAAATAAATGAAATAATATTTTTAAGCTATGGAGACAACAAAAACCTCAAGTTTAGATAACTTTACCTTCTTTTACCTTAATATGTTGCCCTACCACATTTTTGCCAAATTTTGAGTTAATTTGTATATATTGACGGTATAATTATTATTATTTTACTTTTATTTGTAGCTTGTTATCGTAGGATATCGAAATAATTTTTTAAATCATTAATTTTACATGTTAAAGGTTTACTTGTATTTTTATATTAAATTTTATACCTAATAACACACATTGAAACTCTATTCGTGTGCATCTCCTAAAATTTCTCATGGGTCAATCTGATCTACAAGTCGATCTAAATTTTGGAAGAATCGAAATGAATTTAGCGAGTCATATTTTGATTGAATAATCATTAAATATTTTTTAATTTGTTGTTACAGTATGAGGCTCTACCGCTGCCTTTATTTATTGATCGACAAGAAGATGAAAGTCCTCAAGCACGAAAAATGGAGGTAGATACACAACTATTTATTGGATTTCCTGAAAGATGACTAAAGACGAAGTCAAGATTTGAAGTTTATGGATTTAAAAATTTTATTTACTTGAATCACTTTATTCTAAATTAATAATTTATATGTATTCAACCGTTTTCTTGAAACAAATATAGAATTTTAATCAAAGTTATTAAGTTCGATTCTGTAATTTATGTACTTGCACCGCTTCATTAATTACAAGCTTTTGTGACTGCCATTTAATTCACTTGATAACCAAAAATAATAACAACAAAAAATAAATTAATCATCAATGTTTTTAGTTAAGCACGACTATGGCCAATAATCCTTTTTTATTAAGTCCTTTAATATCATCTTAATGAAAGGTTAGCTGATCGACTAAAACAAATGTCGAGAGGATTAAGATCTTGTAAATTTGAGAGGATTAACTAATGGTAACTTAATGGGAAAATTGTATATAATAGCAAACTATTAATTCAAATTAAATGTTATAAATATAGTTTGATTTAATTGTACCTCATAGCAAACTGTTGCTATTTCACCTCTCTCCTGGTGAATCTCGCTCGCCACTCTCGTTCTCTCCCTCGCCTCTCTCGTTTTTTATACAAACGCAAGTGTATAAAGTGCGTTTGTGTTTGTATAAAGCGAGAGAAAATTGTATATATACATATATTTTCGTTCCCCTCTCTCCCCTCTCCCAGATCTCGCTCGCCACTCTCCCAGATCTCGCTCTCGCACTCGCCTCTCTCATTTTATACAAAAAACGCAAATTGTATAAAATGTGTTTATGTTTGTATAAAGCGAGAGAAAATTGTATATATACATATATTTTCGTTCCCCTCTCCCAGAGCTCGCTCGCCACTCTCCCAGATCTCGCTCTCTCACTCGCCTCTCTCACTTTATACAAAAACGCAAATGTATAAAATGCGTGAAAATTGTATATATACATATATTTTAGTTCCCCTCTCTCCCCTCTCCCAGATCTTGCTCGCCACTCTCCCAGATCTCGCTCGCTCACTCGCCTCTCTCACTTTATACAATTGATCTTTTTATATATGTATACCAAAGCAGATTATACAACTGCTTTATTTTGTATATGTATACTAAAATATACATATTTATGTTTGCTATGAAGCGCAATTATACAAACTTTGCTATAACATACAAATATGAATTTTGTGTTTGCTATATGTGAAAGTTGCTCTAACTTAATCTATCTGATTAACGATCTCATGAATTATGTTTATATGCACACAATAACAAATTATTAATTAATTAAATATGAAGTATTAAAATTATAAAAGTTCATAAAAGTTTTAAGCTTCACTAATTATTCGGTAAGTTTGATCTTATTTTATCTAGATCTAGTTGGTTCATAGTTCAAGAAACACCAAATTCGACGTGTTATATTCATTGTGAAGACTCAGCAAAATTGCTTACCTCATATATATTGGTAATGTAAAAAATAAACACTTCATGAAACAGAGGCAAAACTAGAATTTAAAATTTATGGATTCGCTATTTGATCCCCCCAAAAAGAAGGAAGTCGCGGCAGCATTTAAATTCTAGAAATGAGTTGGGGCCCCTTACCAAGTCTACCAGATAGAAGATGATAGAGGGACAAAAGTACGGTGGAGGTTGGTTGAAGATGATGTTACGCGGCGTTCGAAACCAGTCTTAGCTTGAAGTGAATGAATTATAAAGAAGTAAGGAAATGAGACGACTTTTTCTTGATCTATATCATAAGCAAATCTTCCCCGCCACACCAATCATGATTTTTCTCTATTCCTTGACTACAAGACCCACCTGTCGAGCTGGAACGAAAGTCGGCCTTAGTGATCCAACGGCGCTGAGTGGAAGGGTCGTCGCTCAACGGATAAAAGTTACTCTAGGGATAACAAGTTGATCTTCCCCAAAAGTTCATATTGACAGAAAGGTTTGGCACCTCGATGTCGGCTCTTCGCTACCTGGGGTTGTAGTATGTTCCAAGGGTTGGGTTGTTCGCCCATTAAAGCGGTACGTGAGCTGAGTTCAGAACATTGTGAGATAGTTCGGTCCATATCTGATGTGGACGTTAGAGCATTGAGAAAACTTTTCCCTAGTTCGAGAGGACCAGGAAGGACGCACCTTTGGTGTACCGGTTATCATTCCCACAGTAAATGCTGGGTAGCCAAGTGTGGCTGCTGAAAGCATCTAAGTAGTAAGCACATCCCAAGATGAGTGCTCTCATAATCCTGATATTATCTCGATTTAATTAATACATATTAATAATTGAATTTACAATCAAATTGTTATAGATATTTACTATAGATTTTTGATATATACACAAAAGTTTGAACAAAAATTATTTAATAAGAAATTGCCTCTATTATCGATATAATTTAACTTGTTGCAATGGGGTATCTCAACAATTTTTCAAATTCCTTATTTTCACGCTTATAAGATTTTGCCTGTAATTTTTAAAAATGCCCTAATTATACACATTCAAACTCTAAGCAAGTTAGAAACTTCGAGTATCTCTAGGCCTTAAATCAATTTCATAAATATATAGTTAGAAACATTGCTTCTTTATGGAAATGACACAACTTTTTTGTGTAGTCTAATAGTAGAGTTGCACCTCCATTTGTAGTATATATTGTAACAAATGTTCAATTAAATAATAATTTTTATTTAGCTACTTTAACGAGAAGGTATTGATTGACACCCTTCAAGTACATTTCGCTCCATTACTGACTACAATTACATCAACATCAAAGTTCCCCGGTCTGAAAATATACCAAGTTGGTTAAGGTTAAAAACGAAAAGGATAGTACCTGAGGTATTAGAAAATAATAAAAACATGCATGCTTTGTCATTTTCTTTTTATTTTCCAAACTTGTATTATTATCCTTCATTTCCCATCCTTGTATTGAGTTTTTAAGTCTATACACTGAACCTAAAATTTTGGACTATATGGTAAGATATATTAGTTTCTATAGATTATGGGTCCAATTAAGTTTGTGGTTGATAACACGCAAGTATTTTCTATGTAATTTACACTGCTGGATTTACTTGCTTACAATTGTAAGTATTTTAATTGTAATTTACTCCACCGATTTCGAGATACATGATGTTAAAATTAGGTGTAATTTGTTCTAGATATATTGTATCCAAGTAGATTTTATACGTGTCTAAGATACATGGACAAATTTCCTTCACCTGCTTCTGATCTCGCTCGTCACTCCTAGTATCTGGTATCTCAGATACATGCGAATCACACCAGATACATAGATATACATGTATTTGGTGTATATCTAGTAGTGATTCACATGTATATGTAATATATGACTATCTCGCTCGTCTCCCTCCCAATCTCGCTCACTTCCCTCCCTATTTTAGTGTATTTCTTGTGTCAAAAATACATGTATCTAAGTGTATCTTACTCAATATATGGTAAGAAACTCTTATTTAGTGTTAAGATACGTAACTATTTGAAAGTATAGATAGAACTAGTATATATGGTATGAATGTATATCTAATAAGCTAGTTTTTCCTTCTTTTTTCTCGCAAATCTAATATGAAGAGGTCTATAATTAAAATATTTTTCTTCGTTACTGTCAATTTTTTTACTCAAAATAGTTATAAAATTTACACTAATATTAGTGACATTCAAAGTAATAAAACTATAACCCGATACCTTCATCTGAGAGGTCGATTTCTTCGATCACGGGGCAACTTGGAATTGATGAAGGTCCAATTTTTTGGAAATATTGATCCAGCTTTTGTGACTTTTCCTTTTCTGTTTTTTTTTTCTTTTGGATTTATTTGAATTCAAAAATAGCAAAGACAAAAGATATAATAAGGCTCTATATTTATAGTTTTGATAATGGCACTACATAGCTATAGTTTTATTTGTTATGGAGGCTGCGTTTTGTATATTTCGCTTTTAAATATACAAATAGGGTAAGTATATACAAATGGAGGTTGCGGTTTGTATATTTCTCTTACCCGTTTGTATATTTCACTTGCGAATATACAGATTGTGTATTTACACATTTAGGATTTTTTCAGAACTTTGTTTGTATATTTCGCTTGTCAATATACAAACAAGGTAATTTACTATGAAGTTTTCATAAATCATATGCAAATAACTAGGATAAGCATATACAAATTCTGGATTTATACAATCGAGAGTCAAATTATACAAATTCTGGATTTATACAATTAGAAAACCGAGTAGCAAAATTTTGCGAAATTGTAGCCATAGATTAAAAAAAATCAAAAAAACTATAGCTATATTACATAATATACTCTAGATGCTTGCCATTTCACACAATTTTCCCTAAATAAAATAATAAAGTTATAACCCAAAGAGTATGAATTTAAAACAAAAGAAACATTTTTTAAACTTTTTTTGAAAATGCTTTTGCTTAAGCTAGCACACCGACAAAGACTTTACTGCCTAAATAGAAATAATACTAGTTATTAAATAGAAATATTAACTTGTACTATAATATTTATATATGATGCTTTAAGTAAACTTTAAATTTGAATTCCTCCTTTTATTTAACATTTATTTCAATATTCTACTTTTTTTTTATTTGACCCACAAACCAATCTAATCAACATTTCTCAAGCCATACGAACCAATAGACTTATTAGGATCCAGCTAAAAAAATCTTATTTTTAAATGGCCTCCAAAATTATTAAATACAGATTATGCCATATCGAACCAACAGGCCCAACTCATATTGTCGACATGTGAGCACATGTAATTAATGGAGAAATATCACATCTATTTTTTCATATATTATAATGTTTAAAAACAATATATCTCATCGAATCAAATAATGTGTATATAAAGTCAAATTGATACTAATAATTTCAGTACTATTTCCAGGGAAGTAGGTCAGGTTGGTGTCTGAGCCTTGCAATAATTTCGCACGCATAAGGTGTGGATCCACATTAGGACCAGGGGCGTAGCTGTAGTCGATGTCAAAAAATTACGTTATATATATACATATTAAATTTTAGGCCTAACCCATCGGTGTCCCCCTAAAATTGGCACGAAGTTTCACTTAGACACCTCAACTAGGGTATGTTCATTTTAAACCCCTTATGTTGGATCTCGTTGTGTCATTTTGACACTTTTCGCTGACATGGCATGGTGAGTGTAATACACTCAAAGTCAGCGCGTGAAAGGTTTTTTTTTACCAAAAAATTATTTTTAAAACATTGTTCATCTTCTTCCCTCTTTCTTTGTGATTATCTCATCCACCACACACCATCAACCCACCGCCGCTGTATTATCGCCATTAATCTTATTAAAATCGAAGCAATTTTTAATTGTATAAATTATAGGAACCACATATTATAAGTATTAAATAACATCTTATCCCTTCTAGTTTTCTATTTACCAAAAATCCCTTAAAAATGATGTTTGCGGGATACATAGTGTTGTGCACTGGATACATTAGGTTTGATACATTCCACATAGCGGGATACATAGCGTTGTGCACGGGATACATTAGGTTTGATACATTCCACATAGCGGGATACATAGCGTTGTGCACGGGATACATAGCGTTGTGCACGGGATACATAGCGTTGTGCACGGGATACATAGCGTTGTGCACGAGATACATAGCGTTTGATACATTCCACATAGCGGGATACATAGCGTTGTGCACGGGATACATGCGGGATACATAGAGTTGTGCACGGGATACATAGGTAAAATAAGGGATTTTTGAAAATTTTGAAATAAGTAGGGATAAATAGATATTAAGGTAAGTAAAGGAGTGTAGTTAAGTAATTTGTCCTTTTTAATTTTACAAATCTGAAAATCACCACAACCATCATCTTCTTCTCATTCTTTTTCTTTAGATCCAACAATTAAATTTCAGTGCCACAAAATAATTACTCTATTTCTTGTTCACATATTTGAATCCTCTGCACATACGAGAAATGTAAAAACAAAAACAATTCTTCCATTGTTAGTTATAACTGATTCTTTTTAGAAGTAAAGAAGAGAAAAAAATTATGCTTTTATAAATTAATTTTTTCAATGTTATTAAATTCTTTTTAAAATGTTTCTTGAAATGACGATAGAGTGAAAAAAGGGTTGAGGTTGGGGTGGGTGAGGGTAAAGAGGATGGACGATCTAGTGGGGGTGGAGGAGCGGTTGGGGTTGGGATGGGTGGAGTGGAGAAGACGCCTGGGTTGGTTGGGTGAAGAAGACAAGGGTGAGTTTCTTAATGAAAATTAGAAGTGATGAATTTCTTTTAAAAAAATATTTATTATTTGAGTTTGAAATGCCACATGTCATCAAATCAGTGGTTATTTTTCTTTTTACTTAAAAGTCATTAGTTTAGAATTATTTTTTATATATATGACATGTGTCTTTGTTTAATTTGTCATTTTGACACGTCATCGGCGAGTGTTTAACACACACTTTATATTTTTGGGTGATTGTTAAAAAAATGTCCAAATGTCACAACGGAACCCTACATAAAGTGTCTAAAATGAACAAAACTCAGTTAAGGTGTCTAAGTGAAATTTGGTGTCAATTTTAAGGGGCCACCGATGGGTTAACCCTAAATTTTACATTTAAAGGATATATATTTAAAGTTGGATGACTGAAACTATTTCTTTGACATAAAGGGGTTCCCAAATAGCACAATATTTTTTTGTTTTATTGGGAGAAAAAACTAACTATTTAAAATATTTCAAAAGTATATTTCACCCTTTTTCCTTTAATTTATGTTTTATTATTTGAATTTAAATAGTTAATTTAAAATTTTAATAATATATTTAGACATAAAATTTTGATTTTTTTTAAAAAATAATTCAAAAACATATAAAAAGAATCATGATCATATGAAAATTGTTTTTTCTCTTGAAATTTGAACACTATCACATACCATTGGTACGAATAAGTATGTCATACTAATTCATCGTCTTTGAGCTTTAAAAAGTACTACCAATTAGAGTTAATATCTTAAAAGGTTACTGAACTGTGAGAATTAATCTATTAAAATAAAAAAACTTTGTTTTATATCAATAGAATTACTCAACTTAAACCTTTTGTCTTCAAAAATCATTAATTACATTTATCATTAAAATAAATTTACCATAACAAAATAAATTATTTTATATGTTATGCAAATATAGACCCAACAAAGAAACAAAATCTAAAAAAATCATTATGCTTTTTCTCCCTTTGTTTTTTTTTAAAAAAATTATCATTAAATAAATTTAACATAACAAATAAATTATTTTATATGTGGTATCAAATTTATTGCTCTCAATTTTATCGATATTTCATGATAAGGTACTTGATAATGTTCAGGATCTTCAGTGATTATGTGACCTTTTCTTTTTTGGTATTTAATACTATTTGAGATTCATGGTCCAAATAAAAATAAGATTTTTTCTGATTGAATTGCATCATTTATAACGTGTCTTTGGTATAATTTATTTGACTTGGACAAAATATCTTCTGATTTATCTGGTATTCCTATTAAAATTATTTTGATGGAAAAAATAAATAAATTGTACTCATGAATAAATCTTATGAGAAAGGAATCAAGAGATCAATATATTTGTACTCACAATCTTAATAAATAAAATTATGTTTTTTCATATTTTATTTGTGATTGTAATTTATTTTTCTGTCACTTTAAAATTTATTGCAAACAGTAATAATTGAATAAGAAATATCCAATATTTAAACCATGAATTATAGGTAATCAGTTGAATTTACTGCTTACTTTTAAAAAAATGATGTACATATATTATTGTATACTTATCATACATAATTATACACAAATTATATATTTATTAGCTATTTTAAATTTACACAGTTAGATAAGTGATAAATTAAAATTAATTTATTATTTTAATTAAATTAAACTGTTAATATTTTAAAAAAAAATTAAAAAAATTTAGAAATATAATAGATATAATAAGGCTATATAACTATAATTTTGATAATTGCGCTTCATAACTATAATTCTCTTAGTTATGGCGGTTGCGATTTGTATATTTTTGCCCGTTGGTATATTTCGCTTGCATATACAAATATGGTAAGTATATACAAACTCTGTATTTATACACTTATGAATTTTTTAGAACTCCGTTTGTATATTTTGCTTGTCAATATACAAGCAGAGTAATTTATTCTGAATTTTTCATAAATCATATACAAATAATCATGGTAAGCATATGCAAGATTTTGGATTTATATAATCAGATTCCAAATTATACAAATTCTGAATTTATAAAATCAGGCGAATTATATAAATCGGGTGGATAACAATAATTTGGAAATAGTAGTCACGAATTATAATTTTTTTCGGCATAATTTTAGAAAAAAAATGTTCTTTTATGTGTAAGTAGTAGGGTCAAATAAGGAAACTAGTGTTGTCGAATAGTAAACGCCCACGTGTTTATAGTCAGCCGTGCACCCAACTCTGACGACAACTTTAGAAGCAACAGTCACTCCTAATATTTAGATCAAATTAATTAATGTATATATTTTTTATTGAATCCGACGCTTCCCGTTTTAATTTATTTGTGTTATTTAACTCGATACAAATTTTTATTTAAAAATTATGATTTTAAATTAAAAATTGATAGAATATATCAAAATATGTGTATAGTCTTTAACATGTTATGTGAAGAGTCAAATTCAAACATGTCATATGAGAAAAATATAATTAAACATATTATATGAAAAATTATAATTAAACATTTCTTCTTCTTGATACTTCAAATTAATAATGTACTCACTCACAAGAGGAATATGTAAAGGAAAAATGTATATGCAGAACTTTTTTTTTGTTATTTTATTTATAAACTAAACGGAATCTAAATATAAAATGTCAATATACTTAAGTAGCAACATTTACTATAATAATTATGAAATCTTCAAACAAACGTTGCCACTAAGGTATCCTCCATTTTTTAAAAATCTTTTTCATCACTTTCAACATGGATACACGTATGAATACTAATCTTTTTAGACCATAGAAAGTCAAAATATAAAAATTTAAAAAGAAAAGTCGACTACGTAAGTAAGAAACCAAAATTCCTATACACCTAACTACTAATTAAAAAAACTATATAATATACAACTTCATTCTCAACTTTATATTTCCCCTACAACGTTGGAGCTTAAAAGAAATATAGTATAATTTTAATCCATCATTTTTTTCTTGATTTCCAAATATGAGTACTTTGACAACTTCTTTTCTTCCATCACTTGAAAAAGAAAATTCTCTTTTTGTTTAACATAACAACAAGAAGAAGAAGAGGACACTTCAAAAAGAGCCAATCCATAGTTCCGGTAATTGCTCGTAGCTAACATAATTTTTTTTAAAAGACAATTGCGGTGACTCAGAAAAATAATCAATTTTAAATTAAAAGAATAAATGGTGTTTTAAAAGGGAGAAGGAGTCGCCACCTAATTTTAGGAAAACTAGGAAACCAATTAGTTAATTAACTTAAAAGAATGTCTACGAAACCAATAGATTCTAGGTAAGAGTTCAGATTATTTCGAAGGATAGATATTAGACATCATTCGAAATTCACAATAATAAATCTTGACTGAATTTATTTTTTTAAATTGAGGAAGAGTTATAACTTATAAACAATATAATAATATAAAATTTCCCAATTTGTAAGGTAGGAAAACAATTATTTTCACTTGATACCTATTTACATGTAATTTTAGTTGTAGTAATATGGTTTCAAGCATTTAAAAGGTAGGAAATCAAATTGCCCACTTGGCAGCCATAATTTGCCGGTTTAAAGCTCATCAAAGTACCCCAAGCGTTTTCATTTGCCTATTTCTTCTTTTTCTTCTTCTTGTTCCATGGATCCTATTATAACCTAATCTCTTCATCAGATAGGTTGATTTCTCATGGGGCAACTCGGAGATAATGAAGATTCTATTTTTATGGAAGTGGTCCAGCTTTAGTGATTTTTCCTTTTCTGATATTTTACTTTAGATTTATTTGTTTCCTATATTTCAGAAATAGCACATATAATAGACATAATAAGGTTCTATAGCTATAGTTTCGGTAATTGTGTTTCATAGCTATAATTCTACTTGCTATGCGTTGCGGTTTGTATATTTTACTTGTCCATTTGTATATTTCGCTAGCAAATATACAAACATAATAAGTATATACAAATGGAGGCTATAGTTTGTATATTTCGCTTGCGAATATACAAACTTGGTAAATATATACAAATTATGTATTCATACATTTAGGAATTTTTCAAAACTCTATTTGTATATTTCGCTTGTCAATATATAAACAACGTAATTTATGATGAATTTTTCATCAATCGTATACAAATAGCTAGGGTAAGCATTTACAAATTCTGTATTTATACAATTAGGAAATCGAGTAGCAAAATTTTGTTAAACTGTAGCCAGAGATTAAAATAATCAAAACTATAGTTATATTATATGATATACTCTAAATGTTTGTCATTTCGCGTAACTTTTCCTTTCAAAAAAATTATACACTAATCAAATTAAGGGTAAACTACATAAATTCCACTAGTTTAGGACATAATTACTAGAATTCAAGATAGTTTTGATAATTACATCATATACCATATTTTGTTTGTCGGATTCATATATCATTATTTGCGAGATACATGTATCCGATTGTTTGAATTAAAAAGATACATATTTTAATAATTTTGAATTAAATGTGTGTAGCCTATTCCCTTAAATAAAGGAGTAATTTAGGCTTAATTAATAATTCTAACTGATTTGCAGATTAATTAACATATCAATTCTAACAAATCTTCCTAAAATAACGAAATCCTAAAACCACAAGAGTTCTCTAATTGAAAACTTCATCTTCTTAACAATAGGTTTGAAAATCGTGAACTGCCATGAGATCAGGCTTGATCTTTTCTTAATCAATGCTAGAAGAGACATTCTTGAATCTCAGAGTTAGACTCAGTGCCGATGATTTTCATTTTCGAATTTCTGTGATTGAAAGGAAAGGAGAGAAAAGTATGGTGGACGAAGATGGTGTTGATTATCGTTTCTATGCTTTATTTATAATAAGATACATTTTGTTTATGTCAGATACACATTTATTTTTGTTGTTCATATACAAGGGTAGTGAGTAGTGACTCATATAATTGATGACTAATTCTCTAAACTAGTTGATATGAATTTTAAGTTAGATACATAGTAATTCATTGAGTTTTTGCTAAAAAAATATATTTTTTGACAATTTCAGATACACTATTTATCATATTAGATACATGTAATTTAACACTATAGAATACATATAACAACGTGCTTAAATACATAGAAATAATCAAATCAAATACACATCACTACCATGTAAAAATACCTTGACTGAAACATATTAAGTATATGAAATAAAAACTAAGATACATAAAATGAATTGTATGACCATATACATTGCAACTAAAATAATATATTGGGGGTGCGGATAGACGATTTATAGAGAAGGTTGGGGGAGGGACTTGATGAGAGAGAAAGGTATTTGGATCATTAATTTTGATTTTTAAATGTAAATATAATTAATCAATTTTGATTTTAAGGGTTTTAGTGTATCTAATTATATTTTTAAAAATATATGATATAAAATATTAAAAGTGACGATATATGTAATTGTTTGAAAGTAGATATGGTATGAATGTATGTCTAATTATGTAGTTTTTCCTGAAATTAAAGCAGAACAAAAGATACATTTTATTACTTTTTTGGAAAATGCTTTTGTTGAAGCTGGCACACGACACGTTGACGAGACTTTACTATCTAAATAGAAGGGAAAATGGTCTGAAAAATACTTTAACTTTGGCTGAAATTGCTGTTACGATACCAAACTTTATGAAGGACCTTTTACCCCTCTTTGTCACGACCCAAAAATGGACGTGATGGCACTCGTCTTAACCCACCAAGACAAGTCAGCCTAAAACTTAACCATTACAATAAAATGCGGAAATTTTTATAATAAACTCAAATATACCCCCAAAATCTGGTTGTCACGTGTACAAGCCTCTAAAGTATTACAATTGAATCAAAAGAAAAATACAAGTCTCATATGACATTGTTTCTAGAGTAGAACAAGATCATAAACAAGAGTAAGAAGGTCTGTTGAGTTGACAAACAGCTATCTCACAAATCTCCAAGAAGCCTCGGAAAAGAAGAGAATAACAAGTACCACAAAAATCCAGGCTCGTAACCTACAAAAATTTGTAGAAGCAAGGGGTGAGTACCAAACCACACGGTACTCAGCAAGTAAACCTCTAAACACAAGCTAAGGGGATAGAATACGAGTACTCCTTACACCCCAACCGAACCTCCACAACTACAACATGCATAAAATCAGCACAACCTAACAGTTCACAATTCACATAGCAGATATCTCAACAACAACACTCTAACAATTACATATCCTCAACAACAAGCTCAATATTCATCAATTACAATCTCCACAACTACAACCTGCTTAAAACCAGCTCAACCTAACAGTTCACAATTCAATTAGCACATATCTCAACAACAACACTCTAACAATTACATATTCTCAACAACAAGCTCAATAATGATAAATATGTGCAATGCAATGGATTGCAATGTCAAGTATAGTGATGCATGTCTGACCTAGTGATACACACCCGCTGTCTCTCAGTCCGGGACCCATGGGGGACATATCTGTCCATGCATCCATCGCGGCGCGCGATACGACCCTCGATAATAGTAACCATCGCGGCGCGCGATACGTCCCTCGAAATATAGTATCCGTCGCGGCGCGCGACACGTCCCTCGAAATATAGTATCCATCGCGGCGCGCGATACGTCCCTCGAAATGGTACATCCTCTTTAATTTCTTATTCTTTCTCAATGCACATAACACTTGTCACAACCATGTCTCAGAACAATGCAAATGACATGTTCACACAAATAATGAGGAGATGACCATTTTCATAACATTGCACAATTCACAACAACACAATCATGATACAACTTCAATAATGATTCAACAAGTCTTTCAAACAATTCTCAACACATCACACAAACAATTGATCACATTACTCCCAAACATATACCACAAGGAAATACACGAATTCCATACGCTTAACAAGGGTTTAGAAATCCACTTGCCTGAAATAGTCGAACAATTACTCCGGGACTTGAGCCTTCCCCTTTCATTGAACTTCTAAATCAATTTGATCTGGAGAAGCATCTTCGTCCTTTGCAGTTGTCGCCGCAGGTAAGTTTCTAACTCCCTTTTTTTAAAAAAAGAAATAATTATGTACTAAAATTGATAAACCCTATAATTTATTTTAATATGGGTTAAGTAGTAAAAATTATGGCATTGATTCATTAACCACTAACTAAATAAATAAATTATTGATTATATATCCGTCAATTAAAATAATCGTAGTTATCGAATAGTTCAAAATTTCCAAACCAACTTCGCTGATTAAAATTGACTCAGGCAACTATCGGGAGGGGTAAAGCGATAATTTTTTTATAAAAATTTTCAAAAATAATTTTTCGGGTCATTACACTGTACTATTTAATAATATATTTTAAAGGTATATATGTGTCCACGTGGATACATTACTATTTAAAATGATGCAATATTTATGATGTCCACGTAGACACATATATACCTTTAAAATACACTATTAAGTATTACAGGGGGTAAAAGATCATTTCCAAAGTTTGGTAACGTAACAACAATTTCGGCCAAAATCGAAGTATTTTTCAGACCCTTTTCCCTAAATAGAAATAATAATAATAGTTAAATAGAAATATTAACGTGTACTATTATTTTCATATATGCATATATGATGCTTTAAGTAAATTTTGAGATTGAATTCCTTTGTTTATTTAGCACTTATTTTTTAATATTGTGCATTATTTTTATTTGACCCATAGACCAATTTATTCAACATTTCTCAAGCCCTATGAACCAATAGACTTCTTAGGATCAAGCTAAAAAATCTTATTTTTAAATAGTCTCTAAAGATTTCAACTTTATTAAATTACAAATTAGACCATGTTGGATCAACAGACCCAACCCATATTGTCGGTTTTAACTTTTATATGAGCACATGTAAATAATGGAGGAATATCACTTCTTATCTTTTCATATGCTGTATGTATTATGAAAAAATATTTCATCTTATCAAATAATGTGTATGTAGAGTCAAATCGATATTTATAATTTCAGTACTATTTCTAGAAAAGTAGGTCAGGTTGGTGTCCTGGCCTTGCAATAATTTTGCACCCATAAGGCGTGGATCATACTTGTCGACTATCGATGGACTGATTTGATTTTTTCAATTTATTCAACTATAAATATTTAAATTTTTCAAAAACATATACAAAGAATAATGACTATATAAAAATTCGTTTTACTGAAATTTGAACAGTATTATGTTAAATTGATAAGAACAAGTATGTCATACTAATTCACCAGCTTTGAAAAAGTTCTAGCAATTAGAGTTAATATCTTAAAAAGATTATTAAATTATGAAAAATTATCAAGTAAAATAATTGAACTTTATTTTGTATCAATAAAATCACTCAACTTAAGGCTTTTATTTTTAATTACATTTATCTTTAAAATAATTTGATATGACAAAATAAATTATTTTATATGTCACGTAAATATAGACCCAACAAAGAAAAAATCATTATGCTTCTTCTTCTCCTTTTTTTTCTTTAAAAAAATTATCATTAAAATAAATTTAAAATGAAAAATATATTATTTTATTTATATGGTGTGTAAACATCAAATTTATTGCTCTCAAATTTATCCGGTACTAATATATAAGTGGGGATACCAGACAGGACATGGCTGACATGCCTTGTCTGGCAGCCACACATATATTTAATTTATTTATTTTTTTAAATTTATTTGTCTTATTTTAAAATTTGTTATATATTTAAAAATTGTGAAAAAATTATTATAAATCATGTTAATTGACAACTTCAAATATTTTCTAATTGCTTATAAGAAATTCGATTCATTTATAAAATTAAACTATTTGTGTCATATAAAATGAGACAAAATAGATAATATGTATTATTTAATTTGGAGATTACATAAAGAGTATTGTAAATCTCAATAATTTACAACATTTGATTGACCCTTGAAATTCTATTTGTGCTACATATATTGAGACAAGAGAAGTAACATATATTATTTATAAATTACGTAAAAAAAAACTATAAATTACAATCATTAACAATTTTAAATATTTAAAAATAATATTAAAATTTAATTAACCCTCTAAATTCTATATTTTTGTCTAGTTTCATTGTAAGGGACTTGATAATGTTCAGGATCTTTAGTGATTATGTGACCTTTTCTTTTTTGGCATTTAATATTTTATTTAAAACTATGAGATTCACGAGATTCATTGGTCCAAATAAAAATAAGATTTTTTCTGATTGAATTGCTTCGTTTATCACGCTTCTTTAGTAGTATAATTTATTTGAGGCCTCTATTTGACGTGGACAAAATATCTAGTCCGTACTGTTACTCCTTCAGTCCAATAATAATTATCTATTATTAACTTGATACATTCTTTAAGAAATTATAAGTAAAAGAATAATTTTATTATATCATCCTTTAAATATAATAAATACAATATTTTGAAAAATGTACTATAATTAAAGATAAAGGTAATCTAGAAACTAAGTGTAAAATTATCTATAAATTTCATAAAATTGACAACTTATTATTGGACATTTATTTATAGTATAGTGGACAAGTATTGTTGGGTGGAGGGAGTATAATAGATGGTATGTTCCTTGTTATATATCAAATTTATTATAATGATAAATGTAATAATTTAAAAGAAAATTGAATAAGAAATATCCAATATTTAAACCATAAATTATATGTAATCAGTCGAATTTACTGCTTACTTTTTTTCTAAAACGATGTAAATATATTATTGTATACTTATCAAACATATTATATATTTATTATACACATTATATATTTATTAGTTGGATAAGTGATAAATTAAAATTAATTTATTATTTTAATTAAATTAAACTATTAACATTAAAAATAATATTCTTTTAAGTAGTAGGGTCAAATAAGGAAACTAGTGTTGTCGACTAGTAAACGCCCACGTGTCTATAGTTATCGTGCACCCAACCCCGACAGCAACCCTAGAAGCAACCGTTACTTCTAATATTCTGAATCTCTCCGTTTTAATTTATTTATTTTATATAATTTGATATAAAATATAATAATTTTTTAATTTTTTTTTTATAGTCTTTATTTAAAGATTGGTAGATATAGAACAATTATAATTAAACATATCATAAGTTGCTAAAAACAAATTAATGTCAAGTGAAAAATTAGAATAAAAGAGTTAACAAATATATATATTTCTTCTTCTTGATACATAAAATCAATATCATATTCACTCATAAGTGGAGTATGTGGAGGCAGTGACGGAGCCAGAATTTTTAATAAGGGGTTAAAAATCTAAAAAAATAGACACACGAAGTAACCGAAGGGGATTCGACATCTAATATATATATCTAAAAAATTAGTTTAACCATGTATAAATCATATAATTTTCCACCGAAGGAGATTCGGATGAACCCCTCAAGGTGACTCCGCCACTGTGTGGAGGAATAACATATATACAGATCTTTTTATATTGTTATTTTATTTATAACAACTAAACGGAATATAAATATGAAATGTCACTATACTTAAATAACAATATTTTACTTTAATAAGGTATCCTTCATTTTTTTGTTTTTATCTTTTTCATCATTTTCAACATACATACACGTATGAATACTAATCTTTTAATTAGACCATAGAAAGTCAAAATATAAAAATTTAAAAAGAAAAGGCGACTACGTAAGCAAGTAGCCAAAATTCTTATACCCCTAACTACTAATTAAAAAACTATATAATATACAACTTCATTCTCAACTTTATATTTCCCCTACAACGTTGGAGCTTAAAAGAAATATAGTATAATTTTAATCCATCATTTTTTTCTTGATTTCCAAATATGAGTACTTTGACAACTTCTTTTCTTCCGTCACTTGAAAAAGAAAATTCTCTTTTTGTTTACACAAGAAGAAGAAGAAGAGGACACTCCAAAAAGAGCCAATCCATTATTCCGGTAATTGCTCGTAGCTAACATAATTTTTTTATTATTATCTATCGAATTTTGCTTGTTTAGCTATAGAAGTTGTCAGTCGCTAATTGCTATATACATATTTAATTATTTGTATTAATGTATGTGATTGATGATCTTAGGTGGCAAGGTTATTTGGACCATCAATATTTGAAGCATCAAAGTTGAAGGTTCTCTTTTTAGGTGTAGATGAGAAAAAACATCCAGCAAGGCTTCCAAGAACATATACACTTACACATAGTGATATTACATGTAAACTCACTCTTGCTGTCTCTCAAACCATCAATAACTCTCAGGTAATTTTTGTAATATACGATAGTAATTGAGTTTACAGTTAAATATTAACGTAGAATTATCTAAGAGGTCCTTGTAGTTGGCTCAGATTGTTCAATTGGATCCTTCTACTCTCTTCTTAGTAGTTTTCTACAGAATTGTATAATTATGGTCTCAAATTTAGTTAGTTTGATTGTTGAATCTGATTTTACTTTAGCGTGTTTGTCTATCTCTAATAAAATAGAGGGCAGTCTGGTGCACAAATCATCTCATGTTAACAGAGTTTGAGAAAGGATTGCATCCCAAAGAATGTAATGTTGACTGTCTACCCTTATGCAAGAATTAGTGGCGACTAGAAGTAGTACTTGATCAATTCATGACTGATTTTTCTTTTTGATGGGCAGTTAGAAGGATGGTATAATAGATTGCAAAGGGATGAAGTGATTGCAGAATGGAAGAAAGTTAAAGGGAAGATGTCCCTTCATGTTCATTGTCACATTAGTGGAGACCATTTCTTGTTAGACTTTGTTGCTAGGCTCAGATACTATATTTTCTGCAAGGAACTCCCCGTGGTAAGTTTTTATAGCAAGTCTGATATATACGGTTAAAGTAAAACATAATACATAAACGTACTCTTTAACTTGACCTCAGCTGACATCTACGCTCCAACTTTGAGTGTGCATAAGTAGACACTTAAACTTATATAAAGTTGAACAAGTAAACAAATGTGTCCTATGTGACAATTCACTATGACACCCTAAGTATATTATATCATCGTAGGACATGTGTGTCTACTTGTTCAACTTTATACAAGTTTAAGTGTCTACTTATGTACATTCAAAGTTGGAGGATATAGATGCGAGTTGAGATCAGGTTAAAGGGTACATTTATGTATTATGTCTTAAATTAAACTATTCGTGTAAAAAAATCTTTATATAATCAATGTATATAACTTACACTATTCTTTTTGAATATGTTCTAGGTTTTGAAGGCATTTGTTCATGGAGATGGAAATTTGCTAAAAAATTATCCAGAGTTGGAAGAAGCTTTGGTTTGGGTATATTTTCACTCAAACATACAAGAATTCAACAAAGTGGATTGTTGGGGTCCTTTAAAAGAAGCATCTTCACTATCTTCTACTACTACTTATTCATCATCTAGTGAATTAGGTGAGACTCAAATGGATAATACAAGCAATTACAATTTGGATTTACCACAACCATGTCAAGGGTCTTGCACATGTTGCTTCCCCTCAACAAGGAAAATCTAAAGAGCGTTTAATATTGAGAATGTTGAATGTATTACACACACGTGATATTGCGTAATAAGGCTTTTAACTAGCTTAGTGAATCAATTGAAATGATTCTGTATTGGTCTACAAACTTTACAAGATTGATGTATTTTACTGTCATTGTATGTTAGGACTAGAAAAAAAATATTAGTAGTATTTTTTTATTCTAAATGTAAATATTCAAGTGTCCCTTGGTTAAGAACAAAAATAGCCATTTGGGGGATTGTGCACCAAATAGCCCTTCTATCACTTTACGCGCAGAAGGCAAAAGTTTTTTGAACTCGGAATTTGGAAGGCACCGCGTGTCGCGCGCCTTAGTCCCATATTTGGCCGTTTCGACTTTTAGTATAAATAGGATTTTAGTTTATTTTATTAGATATTCTTTTTATGGGTTGGAAGAGCGACGACTTGGAAGTACGTTTTCTGAAGTTTTAAGGGTTATTTCTCGAACTCTTTTCCTTTGAATCGTTTGATGATTCATAACCATTGCATGATTGATTGTTGGATTATGAGTATCTAAATACCCTAGTTCTATGGCTATGGCTACATGATGATTGTAATTAATTGAGTTTGTTTTTGGGTTTATTATTGATTATCACATGAATCTTTCTTATGTTCTTATTTTCTATATTTCGTGATTGATTACCATAGAAATAAATTCTTTGTTCGAATTGAACTCGGGAAAGGAATAAGAGGATAGAACATGGGGCATAAGGAGCTTGTTGAACCCTAAATAGCTAGGGTTGATTCGTTTCTAGGATAGGGATATACCTAGAGACCTCGCTTGGGTCACCATACAAGAAGATAACTTAATGCTCGGTAGTTAATCATTCTACCCCCGCTCAACGATGTAGTTAGGGTGTTATCTATCGTAGGCGATTAGAGGTCGGGAGACCATGATCATACATCTAACCCTGTGATTCATTGATTCGATAGTTAATAATTACCCATATAAATGATATTGATTGCATGAATGAAGCTGCAGCCCTGGATTTTTCCCAAATCATTGTTTGAAACTCGTGAAACTGAATCTTGTTAGTTATATTTTGTTTTGAAATTTAGAAATAAAAATAAACAACTCTTTAAATCTGGAAATACATTTGTGGTTAGCTGAGAATTGGAGAAATCGATAGCTTCTAAGTGTGAGTCCCTGTGGGTACGATACCCGGCTCTCAAAAAGAGCCATTTTATTACTTGTACGATCACGTGCACTTGCGTGTGTGATTATACCGCAACAAGTTCTTGGCGCAACTGTCGGGGACTTTAGAATTATAAAGTATTTGATTTTTCTGAAGTTGAAACGCAAGTGTTGACAACTTGATCTTAGCATTCCATTGTTACAGGTTGAAACTCTAAACTGGACGACGATCAAGGATTATTATCGCCTCTCTCAGAACCTGAAAGATTCGTACACTTACATAGAAGGCAACAACGATTAGCATATCTGGTTCCCCAGTTATAAGTGAGCTAAAATCTCCTGGACCAAAAATAGAGGGAAAAAAACCTGAGACAATGGCTGCTGAGTTGAAAGTATGAGACGTGGTAATCCCACGCCCCACCAATGTGACTTCGTGCATACAGAAACCTAAACCTGGTGGGAGATTTGAACTGAAACAGAGTATGGTGCAAATTTTGCACACAAATGGGCAGTTTACTGGTCTTTAACATGAGAATCCCATGGTTCACATTCAGAACTTCCTCGAAATCAGTGATACTTACACTCCAACTGGGGTGAATAACGATTATGTGAGGCTCACCTTATTCCCCTTCTCTCTGCTTGGGGAAGCAAAAAAAATGGTTGAACTCAGAGCCTGCGAATTCAATTACCACCTGGGACGATTTGACACAGAAATTCCTCAACAGATTTATTCCATCTGGGAAAACAGCTAAGCTGATGAGTGATATTTTGAGTTTTAGGCAGAAGGGTGGTGAGAACTTGTACCAAGCTTGGGACAGGTTTAAATTGATGTTGATGAGCTGCCCTCATCATCATCAATCTAATGAGGTATTAGTCCATACCTTCATTGAAGAGTTGGAGCCTAACACCAAGATTTTACTTGATTCAGGTACAGGTGGACATGCCTTAGAGAAGACTTATGTTGAACTATTCACCTTGCTGAACCAGATCTCTCAGGGTAATCCAAAGTGGAACGGAGAGGGAATGAAACCTGTAGTACAGAAAACTGCAGGTATGCTGGAAGTAGATGCGATGACTGCTCTAACTGCACAGATTTCTGCTATGCAGAATATGATGAGTACACATTTTAGCAACATGGCATTGGGACAACAGCCTGTACAGGTTAATGCCGTTCAACAACCACCGTCTTGGTGTGAGATCTGCGGAGGTAGCGATCACGGTGCAGAGGTATGTGGTGTAAACCCATATTCTGTTAATTTTGTAGGAAATGCCCAGAGATGAGGATGCCAACAAAACTATGAAAACTCATATAACCCAAGTTAGCGAAACCACCCAAACTTTTCTTGGGGTGAAAATTAGAACCAGGGCCAAGGGTAAAACAATTATAGGCAACAAGACAATGCCAATGGGTATCAACCACAGGCGCAAATGGAGCAACCCAAGCAACAATCTGGAAACATGAGTGTGGAGGTGATGCTGAAAAAGATTATGGCTAACTTAGCCCAGTTAGCTGCTGATGTGAGAAATAATCAATTAGCTACACAGAATCTGGAGAAGCAATTTGGGCAGTTTCCTAGTTCCCAAAATTCACGATCGCAAGGAGGTTTGCCTGGAAACACTGACCCAAATCCTAAACAGGTGAATGCAGTAAGTACATGCAGTGGTTTGCAATTGGAGGAGTTAGCTCCTAAGAAAAGAGACACTGAAGTTATACACAAAGAGAGTGAACCTAAAGAGGGTGAGCTTAAGGAGAATGAAGTAGTTGCACCGGAAGAAAGAGTGCAACCAACAGTGAGACCACCTCCTCCATTTCCTCAGAAGTTCAAGAAACAAAAGGAGGACGAATGTTTTGGTAAGTTTCTCTCTCTCTTGAAACAAGTTCACATTAACTTTCCATTGGTAGATGTTTTGCAGGGTATACCCAGGTATGCGAAGTATGTGAATGAGACCGTAGCAAAAAAAATGAGGCTGACAAAGTATGAGATTGTGGCACTTACTGAAGAGTGCAACTCCAAAATTCAGAACAAGCTGCCTATTAAACTAAAACATCCGGATAGTTTTACTGTGCAGATTACTATAGGGCAAAGCATTCATGCTCGAGGATTGTGTGATCTAGGAGCGAGTATAAATTTGATGCCAACTTCTCTGTACAAAAAGTTGGGGTTGGGTAGTCCTAAACCAACTACCATAATTTTGCAGTTGGCGGATAGATCTGTAGCTAGACTTGAGGGTGTTGCGGAATATGTGTTAGTGCAAGTGGAACTCTGATTTTCCCAGTAGACTTTGTAGTTTTGAATTTCGAGCCTGATCCTGAGGTCCCTTTCATCTTAGGACGACCTTTCTTAGCAACTGATAAGGCGATGATAGATGTGGCGGCTGGGTAACTTACTATGAGAGCTCATGATAAAGTAGAGGTGTTTGATATGTACAAAGCCTTAAAAATGTCAGTTGTGTATGAGGAGCTGTCTGCCATAACTGTGATAGATTTTGAGGCAGAAACTAAATATATTGCAGCTAAGGATCCTCTAGAGCGAGTGTTGGTGGGGGATGACAGATATGGGGATGTTGAGGCACATGAAATGGTGCAATTCCTTGATATGTCACTTATAGTTACCTCTGGAGAGCGCTGAGAGCCTCTAAATAGGGTGTTTGGTCCTCCACCTAAACCCTTTATTGAAAAAGCACCCAAGCTAGAGTTGAAAACACTGCTAGCCCACCTCAGGTATGCATTTTTGGGTAAAGATAAAACTTTACTGGTTATTTTGTCTGCATCATTATTTGACAAACATGTGGAAGCCGCACTCCGCATTCTGAAGAGGAGGAAAACAACTCTGGGATGGCAAATGTCTAATATCCATGGTATTAGTCCTGCACTATATGCACACACTATACATGGAATAAGGGTACAAGGCAAGTGCACAGCATCCGCGGAGACTAAATCCATTGATGAATGATGTTATCAGAAAAGAGGTCATTAAGTGGCTGGATGAAGGGATTGTTTACCCAATATCTGACAGCAAATGGGTAAGTCCAGTGCAGTGTGTGCCCAAGAAGGGCAGAATGACAGTTGTGACCAATGAAAAAAATGAGTTGATCCCCACAAGAACAATGACAGGGTGGAGGATATGCATGGACTACAGAAAACTCAATGAAGCCACCAGGAAAGACCACTATCCAGTATCGTTCATTGATCATATGTTAGACAGATTGGCCGGACAAGAGTATTACTGTTTCCTTGATGACTATTCAAGGTATAATCAGATCGTCATTGCACTTGAGGATCAAGAGAAAACGACATTCACTTTCCCATATGGCACATATGCGTTCAAACGCATGCCATTCGGCTTGTGCAATGCCCCAACTAGATTTCAGAGATGTATGATGGAATTTTCCATGATATGGTGGAAGATTTTGTTGAAGTGTTCATGGATGATTTCTCGGTGTTTGGTGAGTCGTTCGAACTTTGTTTATTTAATCTTGACAGAGTTCTTGCTATGTGTGAAGAGACCAATTTGGTGCTAAACTGGGAGAAGTTCACTTCCTGGTTAGAGAAGAATTGTGTTGGGGTACAAGATATCCAAGAGTGGGCTAGAAGTAGACAAAGTGAAGGTGGAAGCGATTGAGAAGTTGCCACCACCAATATCAGTGAAGGGAGTGCGAAGCTTCCTTTGACATGCTGGTTTTTACAGGAGGTTTATCAAGGACTTCTCTAAAATTGCAAGACCTATGTGCACCTTATTAGAGAAAGAGATGAAATTTGTGTTTGATGAAAAATGCTTGCAAGCTTTTGAGATGTTGAAACAAAAGTTGATTGAGGCTCCTATTATTATTGCTCCAAATTGGGAGCTTTCATTTGAGCTGATGTGTGATGCTAGTGATATAGCAGTTAGGGAAGTTCTTGGTCAGAGAAAGGATAAGGTGTTTCACTCCATATACTATACGAGCAAAACACTTGACGCAGCCCAATCGAGCTACACCGTTATAGAGAAGGAGATGTTGGCATTGGTATTCGCATTTGACAAGTTTAGGTCATACTTGGTGGGAACCAAAGTGATAGTCTACACTGATCATTCGGCCATTCGGTACTTGTTCAACAAAAAGGATGCCAAACCTAGGTTGATTAGGTAGATCCTGTTGCTAGAAGAATTTGACCTCGAAATAAGAGATAAGAAGGGAACTGAGAACCAAATAGCTGTCATTTGTCCTGACTAGAGGATTCATCTCATGTGAACAATGAAGGGTAGATTCGTGAAGAGTTATTTGATGTGCAGTTGCTTGCTTTGGACATTGCTCAGGTTCCTTGGTATGCGGACATTGTGAATTTTTTGGTGAGTGGTTTATTTCCACCTGGGGCATCAACACATCAGAAACAGAGGTTAAAGTATGATGCACACTTCTATATATGGGATGATCCCTATTTGTTCAAGCAGGGTTCAGATCAGATGGTGAGAATGTGTATAGTTGAGCATGAGGCGACACAAAGGTTGGAGAGTTACCACGCATCACCATATGGTGGACATTATGGAGGTGAAAGAACTGCGTCTAAGGTATTGAAGTGTGGTTTCTTTTGGCCTACCTTATTTAAATATGCTGCTTTGTTTGTGAAGTGTTGTGATCAGTGCCGGAGGATGGGAACCATTTCGAAGAGGCATGAGATGCCATTGAACATCATACTAGAGGTGGAGATTTTTATGTGTGGGGAATAGACTTCATGGGACTATTCCTATCGTTCCGGGGTAATCAATACATTCTAGTCGCTGTGGACTACGTGTCTAAGTGGGTGGAGGTTGTTGCCTTGCCAACAAATGATGCCAAAGTGGTTGTCAAGTTCATCCGAAAGTACATCTTCACCAGGTTTGGAATGCCAAGGGTGATAATCAGTGATGGAGGTAAGCACTTTATCAATAATTCAGTTCGTAGTCTGTTAGCGAAGTATGGGGTGAAGCGCAAAGTGGCTATATCATATCATCCCCAAACTAGTGGGTAGGTAGAGGTATCAAACAGGGAGGTCAAGCAGATCCTCCAAAAGAATGTAAATGCCAAAATAAAATATTGGGCCGATAAGTTAGATAATGCCTTATGGGCATATCAGACTGCTTACAAGACACCGATATGGACTTTTCCTTATCGAATGGTGTTTGGGAAAGCTTGTCACTTACCAGTTGAGTTAGAGCACAAGGCATAGTGGGTGATCAAGAAGATGAATCTCGATGCTGAGTTAGCAGGCAGAAAGAGGATCACATAGCTGCACGAGCTAGAATAGTTTAGGCTTCACGCCTATGAAAATGTAAAGCTTTATAAAGAGAAAACCAAGAGGTGGCATGACAAGCATATTGTGTCACGCACCTTTGAGCCTGGTCAGTTAGTGTTACTTTTAAATTGTAGATTGAAGTTGTTCCCAGGGAAGCTTCAGTCTAAGTGGAGTGGTCCGTTTGAGGTGGTGAGGTTGACTCAACATGGTGTTGTAGAATTGCGTAACAAGGATAAAAGCTCTACTTTTCTTGTAAATGGTCAACGGGTCAAGCATTACTTCGGTAAGGATGTAGATCGTGAGTTAGAAGCACTCTCATTGAATGACGAATGAGCCATGAGATATCTAACATTCCGTATCTGAAACAAACCAAAAATGCATATTTTGAGAAGTTGCAGGTGCAACCCACGGTTGCCATCCATGGATTGTAGGTCAGACCACGATCCGTGCTGGTGGTTCGTGGTTCACAACTGCAACCCTTCCCTAAACCCAGCTCAGAAAATCGGCTAAGTCTCGACCCACAGACAGACCCACGGTTCGTAGGTCAGACCACGGTCCGTGGTTTATGTCCGTGGATCAAGACTCATTTACCCAGCCTCTGACATGAACTACGATCGACCAACACAGACCGTCATTCGATCCACGGTCTGTGGGTCTGACCGTAGGTGAGGGTCAACAGCCAGTTAGATGAAAATTATTGATTGAGTCAACTTCAAATGGTCATAACTCTTAGCACAAAATTAATTATGTGTCCTATGACCTATGTAAGATAGATAATTGAATCCTCTTTCCAACACCACCGAGTTTACTAAAGTCCGACCTCCGAGTAAAAAGTTATGCTTGTTTTAGTGAAGCCTTGTCGGGCAGACTTGACCGATGACTCCAATCGACGGACCGTAGATTGATCGAAGGCCCGTAGGTCTAGTTCGTCGATCACTCTGACAACAGTTAAGTCAGGGGTCTTTTGGTTTTTTCCTATTTCGTTTAAACCCTAATATACGTCGTTTAGACCCTAAATCATGAGGTTTTAATTAGTTTAAGCCTAGAAACATAACTAGAACTTATCTTAAGTCAAATCATTAATCAAAAAGTTAGAAAAATTAGAGCGTAAGAGGAAAAGAAAGGTCAAGAACCCTAGTTCAAGAACGCAACAAGGTTCCATCAGTTCCAGCCCCAAAATCAAAAGATTTCTCCGTGGAATTCGTCACCATGTATGTGGGATTTCACTAGTGGGTTCCTTTCGCCCATTAGGTCTTTATAATTCAGTCAGTTTTTTGATTCCCTTATTATGAATAGACCTATGGTTTCTAGAATTACAGCAGATCATCATGAATTAGTTATTAACATGTTCCAAATCAGATTATCATGTTATTCATCGTTTCTAGCATAAATTTCAGAACCCTAGCTATGTATTTCTTTAGTTCTTGTATTATACATGCTAGGTCAGATATCTCAGTTATTCAGTTATACATGCCTAAATTATTAATGCATCATTATCAGATTAATTGATGCATTCTCAGTTTGCATGTTCAGTTTTGAGCTATTCAGTATTTACATAAATTCAGTCATAATCAGTTAACCACTTAATTCATTGGGAATAGCATAATACTGAGTTGGAATAACGTTCAACGTACCCATATAGTCCCAGAACTACGAGCCACGTAGGTGTAAGTCCCCTATGTGGGCAACATCAGTGAAGGGAGTGCGAAGACATGTCTCTATACCTCTGGCAGGGTATATTGGGTTCTCTCGATGGGGCGTATACATCGGACTTCACATTTAGCTCATGTGGTTTTATGTCAGTTATTAGTAGCTCCCACAATTCAGTCAGATTCTAATGCATTGACCATTTATCAGTATATTCAATATTCAGTCTCAGCATGTTATAAATTAGTTATCGCATTCAGTTAGCTCAATATTTAGTATCTATATTGTCGCGCCCCGTTTTTCTCAAAACGGGTTTTGGTGCACTACCTAACAACTCTTTTGGGCTTTGGATTATTGAAGAGTCGTCACCTAATGAATTAAGGCGCGTTAGGGCACCTATCTAACTTAGTTAAATCTAACTAAGGTCAACGAACCAGAGATCAGGGTAAGGGTTCAAGTTACTTCGAGGGGAAGGTGTTAGGCATCCCTTGAGGTCCACAAATGTGGGTCCCGGCCGTGTCTCATGCAATTTATGTGGTGGTTACAAGTAGCAATTAAGGTCACTTCATTTATTATTTATTTAATTAGCATGATTACTGAGTGATAGATAATATTAAACAATTAAAGCCATTTTAATTATTTATTTAATTAATTAAGCATGCAAAACCTAAGTGATAACAATATTAAGCAATTAAGGGAACTTTATTATTTTAGTTAATTAGATAGGCATGCGAAACTAAATGATAATATAATAAATAAATATTACACAATAAATAAAGAGATGAGCGAGGGGATAGAAATTTGCACAATCAAATAGAATAAACAGTTTTTATATTATTATTTTAGCTGCCCCAAACAAATATAATAATAAACAAATAAAGGGACAAAGGAAAGGGAGAATCTGAAAGACTTAGGATCAACACTCGACTTTTCTTAATTTTGGATAGGCTTTCGTGTAGGGACAGACAAAACTGAGGTTTGTCTCTTTAAGCCTGAGTCGATGTCATCATCTCCGTAGGGCCTAAACTATCCCTACCCCACCACCGCATGTTTTACGTCTCTACAAGGTGCCTATCGTCCCCGCTTAAGGTCCAAGAGGCATTGGACTACTATTAGGATAGGTTTAGACTAAAATAAAATATATGTTTCTAATTAGGCCCACCTAGACACCAAGTCAAACAAATAGAACATCCATTTAGCACGTAAATCTCACATTGGCCTCTAGGTTTTTATTTAGCATGCTAGCAAACACATATAAAGTAAAAGGTTGCATGCTAAGTGTGTGTGCAGACAAACAAGCATTACAACAGTAAAATTACTTATAAGAATGACAAAATTGTCACAGACAAACAGATTTTAAAGGGACAAAAATTTATAATACTTCATTTGTTGATATTTTAAAAGTATAGCAGAAAAGTGATCACGCATGCAGAAATACTTTAAAACAGTAGCAGATTATTTATTGCGCGAATTAATTTAATACGTCAATTTGAAATGCGGAAAGTCAATAGTTGATTTTAATTAGGACAAGCAAGCGTCAAATGCAGAAAATATTATTTTAAAAAAAAAACAGTAGCAAAAGGTATTATTAGTGTAGAAATTAATTTTAAGTGACAGTTCAAATGCAGAAAATAATTAATTTGGGCGTGACTTATCAAGACAAATTTTAAATTAAACATGCAGAGGTTGGTTCATTTACATCATGAAACAATGGCAGAAAAGTGAACATAATGCAGAAAATAATTTCATCAGATTTGGTCAAGAGCAGATTACAATAGTTCAAATTTTATCATGCTAGAAATTAATAAACTATAGGCAAGATGTCTAAGTGAATATGCTAAAAATATTATTAGATCTATAGGCGGCAGGATGTCTAAATGATCAATGAACTGATATTTTATTAGCAAACTAGTTAGGATTTGATTATTACACGATAGGCTTGAGTTGTTAAACAAACATAAATCATTTGGGACATCGATTTTATTAGTTAAGCCTTATGGACATGATTTCTAAGTAAAGAACAAGATCTGCAACCTATTGATATGATTTCTACACCTGAATGATATATAGAATTACTTAGATCCTATAAGCATGATATCTAGATCAGATAAACGAGTTATTTAACAAACAATTATTTCATAAAAGAGAATTAGTGATGTAAATAACACAAGATGATAAACATGTAAAAGATTATTCATTGTTTTATTTATTATGCCGAAATTGTTAGTAGATTAGAACCTTGCTTTATCACATGACTAAACATAAGCAAAAATGGTTGATTTTATCTATTAGCGTCATTTACTAAAAGGCGGCATGCGATAGGCAATTAATTAGTATTTAAACAAGTATCAATTTTAAATATTAACTAAACAAGATTAAAACAAGTGATCAAGCAATTAACGTTTTAGTGAAGATCTAAGTGAAATTATTAAAAAAACGAACTATCGATCAATCACAATCCTATAGACATGCTTTCTAACACAAGTAAATTACGATATGAATAAACAAGTAGCATATAAATCCCCTCCCCCCTTTAGACAATCCCCAAATTATATCATATATATATAGGAGAGAGAGTTATACAAATATTACAACCGAAATAAAAGAACAAATGACTAAAATATACAACATTTAAATAAACTTAAATATAGCTCCACCTGGAAATCTCTTCTAGGAGATTCTTCAACACCCTGAACTCTAAGTTCAAAACCTGCTAAAAGGGATAATGTAGCACATATATATAGTGGCAAAATAATCGTAACATCAAATATGTATCAAATATTCATAGCAACAAATTACTTTCATACGTATAAGCAACACTCATAAAAAGTCAAAACAAACAAATAATGACCATAGACATTATCACATATAGAGAGAGGGAAGAACGAAAACTAATCCAGATGCTTCCTTTACCATTACAAACTTACATAGCGATATGGATGCAAAATAATATCAACGCTAAATAAGATTACTAACCAATTAGGCAGACAAGAAATATCAACAATGAAGACCTCTTAATCCAACTTTCGACCCGTACACAACAAAATAGCAAGTATAGAGAAGCTTTAATGTTTACTGGAAAACTTAAATCTATTTTGAAGAGTAGAAAGCAACATATATATATATTTTTTTTTTTTTTTATTCAAGTAAGAGCATATATGAGAGCAATATCAAAATGTGAGTCTGTCCCTTTGTGAGGAAAGGGGAGACTCTTTATATAGTGGGAGAGGGGTCAGCAATTAAGGGAAGAGAACAAATTAGAAGCAATTATCAAGACTTATTTCCTTAGCAAAATCTCAATCAGACCCAATTAAATTATCAAATAAAATAAAAGGAATATCAATCCACAAGGGATTAAGGCAAGCATGAATAATTTATGGCAATCAATAGATAACATAAGATACAAAGAGATACACATTACAAGGAAAGAAAAGTTATTACCCAAATTAAGTACCAAATATTCGTCAACCCTATTGTAACAATATTGATTGCCATATAAAAATAAATAATAAAAAAAATGGTCAACATATATAATTAATCAAATAATTAAGGAGTGCGCCATTAATTTCTATACAATCTAACTTATCAAATATATCAAGTATATAGTTACTGACATATATATAATAAACAAACAAATTTTGTACAACATTAAAAAAATACTATTGCCTTAATAAAGAGAGCCAGAGAAGGTATTTTGACGGGGTGAGCCAAATCAAAATTATTTTTACCAAATATATAAAAGCAAGAAATTTGCCCCTTTTTAGTTAAGGTAAAGAAAATCAATTACTCATAATACACCACGTAAAACAAGCAAGGAAGTAATAATTTAAGACAATCGTAAATTAATATAATCAAGCAAACATACATAATTATTTAAGACATAATATAGTCTTTCCAAAGAAATAAGCTCTCACATGTAATAATTTACCATAATCGACCATATCAAAAAATTGGTAACGAATACAATTTAGAGATGAGATGAAATCAAGGTTTATTCATAAGAGAGAATATTGACTAAATTCAGCAAATTGATTTAGAGATTGTTTGAGAATCGGAAGAAACGGACATCAATCTGATTTACCAATTTACCTATAAAATTGCTATCAAGTTACAACGCCAATTAAGGGAAATTAGCAAATAATAAACGGGATAAATCAATTTAAACAAAGAGGATTAGATATCACATTAGCATGCATTAAACAATTCAGCAATCATACTATCATTCATTTAAAGGCTTGAATCATATAACACCATAGACTGTCAAAAATTCACAAATTATTACGAATCGCCTCAAGATGGACACCAACATAGATGAAAATTTTAACATATAATTAAGTACAAACTAAAAGTCACACACGTATAAATTTCAAGAACACGCATCCCATATTCATGAAGATTTAGAAATAAAAAATAAATGTTCAATACCTGGGACAAATCTGTAGAGATCTGTCCTTATTAAAATGCTCTGTTTTCAGCTTGGTCGGACTATTGGAGTAGTAAATTCGTTGTTGTTATTGTCAGTTTTCGTAGCTACCTCGCCGGAGTTGCTGTTTCAACAGACTTTGCTAGCTGCTGGTGGTGTGCACTTCGCCGGGTACTGCTGTTGCTGGTTCTCGCGGCTGCTGCTGTTGTTGCCGGCTGGAGCTGTTGCCAGCGATGGAGGCTTGCTGGTGGCGTCGTCTGGTTGCTGCTGTTGCTGGTGGTCCTCGCCGGAAAGAGGATAGAGAGGAGGCACTGAATTGGCCGCCTGTAGCTGCTGGTCGGACAACAGCCTTCTCTGCTTGCTTCATCCTAAAGGAGAGTGAGGAGGGGGAGGAAGAGAGGAAGATGAGAAGGGAGAGAGAGGGTCTGCCTCCGATGGTTTTCGCCGGAAAAAATGGCGAGGAGGAGGGAGGTGCAGCTAGTTTGGGAGGAGAGGAGGAGATGAATGAATTAGTTTTTTAGGGGTTAGGTTCTTTTAGGCTAAAATTAGGAAATAAGGGTAGGTTTGATCTGGGCTATTGATCGATTTCGAGATGAGAGGCTGAGATTAAAAATAATTGAAATCGACGGTTAGGATTAAAGAAAAGGTTTTAAAATCAGATTAGAAGGTTGAAATTGAAATGACTAAAATTGCAATAACATGGCTAGAGTTGAAATGAAAAGGATGACTACTATTGAAATGAAATTGGAATTGAATAGGCTAGAATTAAAAGGAATTAGAATAAAATAGGCTAAGATTTAAATGATTTGGAGAGTTAGGAATTACTATCCAATTATATAAAATACTACATATTTTAAAATATCTCCATATATATTATACACATCTAATTTCTTAAAACATTCAAATAGGTAATTATTCCGAGTTGAACTATCGATAAAAATAAAATAATTTAATTAATAAATACAATAAATTTTTATAAATCAAGCTTACTAAAATACAATTTTTTTAGACAAAATCAACTAAAATCTTGAACTCGAAATATATTTTAAAAATACGTATTTAATCGAATAACATTCCTAAAAGGGTTAAAGGTCGGTCAAAATTGGGTGTCAACATATATTATGTTTAGATTATTTCATTGCTTAATTGCTTTGTTCACTTATATATGTTATTTCTGCTTTAATCTATCCTACATGCTCAGTACCTTTCAAGTACTGACGCATACGTGCGCTACATCTTCTCGTGATGTAGGTTCAGGTTCTCAGTATCTCGATCACGGTTAGATCGATTCCCGATCTCCAGTTCAGCAGAATCAGTGGTGAGTCCTCATTCTCTGAGGACAATAGTCATGAGTTTCATTTCAGTATTTTAGTCCTTTAGTTTCAGAAACTCTACCAGAACCCTTCTGAGTCTCTACTCTAGTCGGTGACCCAGTTATAGCTAGACGGGTATACATAAATTGCCCTGTCACAGTCTTTCAGAAAGCCACCTTAGCATATCTTGTAGAGGTAGAAATGGTAGACTTCGATGTCATTCTAGACATGGATTGGTTACATTCCTGTTATGCCTCAGTCGATTGTAAAACTAGGATTGTTCATTTTCAGTTTCCAGACTAACCAATCTTAGAAATGAAGGGTAGCAGCTTAACGCCTATAGGCCGATTCATTTCTTACCTTAAGGCTAGAAAGATGATCTCTAAGGGTTATCTCTATCATCTAGTTCTGGTTAAGGATTCTAGTTCCGAATCCCCAACTCTTGGGTTAGTTCCAGTGGTTAATGAGTTTCCAGAAGTGTTTCAAGAAGATCTTCCCGGAGTTCCTCCCGATAGGGAAATCAACTTTGAAATTGATCTCCTTCCAGATACCCAGCCTATTTTTATTCCTCCTTACAGAATGTCTCCAGCTGAGCTTAAGGAATTGAAACAGTAGTGGAAAGATCTTTTAGATAATGGATTCATCAGACCTAGTATTTCGCCATGGGGTGCACCAGTGTTGTTCGTAAAGAAGAAAGATGGTTCTCTCATAATGTGCATTGACTATAGACAGTTGAACAATGTCATAATCAAGAATAAGTATCCCATCCCCAGGATTGATGACTTGTTTAACCAACTTCAGGGTGCTAGTCATTTCTCAAAGATAGACCTCAGATCGGGTTAACATCAGCTTAAAGTCAGAGATAGTGACATTCTGAAGACAGCCTTCAGAACTCGGTATGGTCATTATGAATTTGTAGTCATGTCATTTAGACTAACCAATGCTCTTACAACTTTCATGGATTTGATGAACAGAGTGGTCAAGCAGTACTTGGACTTGTTCGTTATCGTCTTTGTTGATGGTATCCTCATTTACTCTAGGAATGAGGAAGAACATGCGAGTCACCTAAGAGTTGTTCTGTAAATTCTCAAAGATCGCCAGTTATTTGCAAAATTTAACAAGTGCGAGTTTTGGTTACAATCAGTTGCTTTCCTTGGGCATATTGTGTCCAGTGAAGGAATTCGAGTAGATTCCCAAAAGATAAAAGCAGTGAAACAATGGCCCAGACCTACCTCTGCTATAGATATCAGAAATTTCTTGGGGTCTAGCAGGTTATTATAGAAGGTTTGTGGAAGGATTTTCATCCATATCCTCACCATTGTCTAGGTTGACTCAGAAGATGGTCAAGTTTCAGTGGTCAGATGAATGTGAGAAAAGCTTCACAAAATTGAAAACTAGGTTGAATACAACTCCTGTCTTGACTCTACCAGAGGGTTCAGATGGTTATGTGATCTATTGTGATGCATCTAGGGTCGGCCTAGGTTGCGCGTTGATGCAACGAGGTAAGGTTATAGCTTATGCTTCTAGACAGCTTAAGGTGCACGAGAAGAACTACCCAACTCATGACCTCGAGCTAGCAGCAATGGTGTTTGCACTTAAGATTTGGAGACATTACTTGTATGGTGTTTACATAGATGTGTTCACAGATCATAAGACCCTTCAGTATGTGTTCACCCAGAAAGAATTGAATCATCGCCAGAGAAGATGGCTAGAGTTCCTTAAAGATTATGATATGAGCGCGCATTACCATCCGGGTAAGGTGAATGTAGTAGCAGATGCCCTTAGCAGACTATCTATGGGTAGTGTAGCACATGTTGAGGAAGAAATGAGAGAACTAGCAAAGGATGTTCACAGACTTGCTCACCTAGGAGTTCATCTTATGAGCATATCAGATGGTGGTGTAAAAATTCAGAATGGGGAAAAATCTTCTTTGGTAGTGGAAGTTAAGGAAAAATAAGACAGTGATATGATATTGCTTGAACTCAAGGGTGCAGTCCATCAACAGAGAGTTGAGGTTTTCTCTTAAAGGGGGAGATGGTGTGCTTCGCTACCAGGGTCGATTATGTGTTCCTAATGTGGGCGAGTTGAGACAACATATTCTTGCAGTGGCCTATAACTCCAGATATTCTATTCATCCAGGTGCCACTAAGATGTACCGCGATTTGCGGGAAGTCTATTGGTGGAATGGTATGAAAAGAGATATAGCACACTTTGTGGCTAAGTGCCCCAATTGCCAGTAAATCAAGTTAAAACATCAGAAACCAGGAGGTATGACTCAAGAGATTGACATTCCTTCTTGGAAGTGGGAAGTGATCAACATGGACTTCATCACATGTTTACCTCGTACTCGCAGACAACATGACTCCATTTAGGTGATTGTTGATAGGGTTACTAAGTCTTCTCGCTTTTTGGCGGTCAGGACTACAGATTCGGCGGAGGATTACACCAAGCTTTACATTAATGAAATTGTGAGGTTGTATCTTTGTTTATCATCTCAGATAGAGGTCCTCAGTTTACCTCTCATTTCTGGAAGTCATTTCAGAAGGGTCTTAGTACTCAGGTTAACCTTAGCACAACATTTCATCCACAGATGGATGGTTATGCAGAATGTACTATTTAGACCTTAGAAGGCATGTTGAGAGCATGTGTGATCGACTTCAAGAGTAGTTGGGATGATCACCTTCCTCTTATTGAGTTCGCCTACAACAATAGTTACCATTCCAGCATTCAGATGGCCCCTTATGAGGGATTGTATGGGCGTAGATGTAGATCTCCAGTTGGTTGGTTTTGTAGTAGGTGAAACAGCCTTGATAGGACCAGATTTGGTCCTTGATGCTATGGAGAAAGTGTAACTTATTAGAGATAGACTTAAGACGGCCCAGAGTCACCAGAAGTCTTATGCAGATGTGAGAATAAGGGAACTAGAGTTCCAAGTTGATGATTAGGTTTTCCTGAAAGTGTCACCTATGAAGGGGGTGATGAGATTTGGCAAGAAAGAAAGCTCAGTCCCAGATATGTAGGCCATTACCGTATCTTGAAAAAAATTGGTAAAATGGCTTATGAGTTAGAGTTGCCAGTAGATTTAGTAGCAGTGCATCCAGTCTTTCACATTTCGCTTTTGAAGAAGTGTGTGGGTGACCCAGCATATGTAGTGCCACTAAAGACTGTGGCTGTAAAAGATAGCATTTCTTGTGAGGATGTACCAGTTGAGATTCTTGATCGTCAGGTTAAAAGGTTGAGAAACAAAGAAGTCACTTCAATCAAGGTTTTGGGGAGGAGTCAGTCCGTAGAGGGAGCTACTTAGGAAGCAGAAGCAACCATGTAGTGCAAGTATCCTCACGTCTTTCCTTTCGATTCCACTCCAGCTTGAGGTAATAGTTCCTCTTCAGTTTTTCAGTCATTCATGCGTAAATTCAGTCTTAGAATCATGTTCCTTCAGTTTGTACTTGCAATTTCAGCGTATTTGCATGTTCTTGGAACTCAGTTCAGTCATAAATTCAGTTCTCAGTGTTTAGTGGTAGGTATTGCAGCCATTTCCCTCAATTTCAGCTAGTTTAGTCTTCATTCAAGGACGAATGGTCCCAAGGGGGAGATAATGTAACACCCCATATTTGAAACACACCAAAAATGCAGATTTTGAGAAGTTGCAGATGCAACCCACGATTGCCATTCACGGACCATAGGTCAGACCACAGTCCGTGCTGGTGGTCCGTGGTTCACAACTGCAACCCCTCCCTAAACCCAGCTCAGAAAATTGGCTAAGTCTCGACCCACGATCCGTGGTCTGTGTCCATGGATCAAGACTCATTTACTGACTCATGAGGTTTTAGTTAGTTTAAGCCTAGAAACATAACTAGAACTTATCCAAGTCAAATCAGTAATAAAAAAGATAGAAAATTAGAGCGTAAGAGGAGAAGAAAGGTCAAGAACCCTAGTTCAAGAACGTAGCAAGGTTCCATCAGTTCTAGCCCCAGAATCGAAAGATTTCTTCGTGGAATTCGTCACCATGTATGTGGGATTTCACTAGTAGGTTCCTTTCTCCCATTAGGTCTCTAGAATTAAGTCAGTTTCTTGATTCCCTTATTATGAATAGACCTAGGGTTTATAGAATTATAGCAGATCATCATGAATTAGTTATTAACATGTTCCAAATCAGATTATCATGTTATTTCATCATTTCTCGCATGAATTTCAGAACCCTAGCTATGTATTTCTTTAGTTCTTGTATTACACATGCTAGGTCAGATATCTCAGTTATTCAGTTTTACATGTCTCAGTTATTAATGCATCATTATCAGATTAATTGTTGCATTCTCAGTTTGCATGTTCAGTTTTGAGCTATCCAGTATTTACATAAATTCAGTCATAAACAGTTAACCACTTAATTCATTGGGAGTAGCATAATACCGAGTTGGACTAGGGTTTAACGTACCCATATAGTCCAAAACTGCTAGCCACGTAGGTGGAAGTCCCCTCTGTGGGCAACATCAGTGAAGAGAGTGCGAAGGCATGTCTCTATACCTCTGGCAGGGTATATCGAGTCCTTTTGATGAGGCATATATATCGGACTCCACATTTAGCTTATATGGTTTTATGTCGGTTATTAGTAGCTTGCACAGTGCAGTCAGATTCTATTTCATTGACCATTTATCAGTATATTCAGTATTCAGTATCAACATGTAATAAATTGGTCATTGCATTCAGTTAGCTCAGTATTCAGTATCTATATCATGTTCAGATTATTTCATTGCTTTATTGCTTTGTTCAATTATATGTTATTTCAGCTTTACTCTACCCTACATGCTCAGTACCTTTCAAGTACTGACGCATACGAGCGCTACATCTTTTCGTGATGTAGATTTAGGTTCTCAGCATCTAGATCACGCTTAGATCGATTCTCGATCTAGATCGCTTAGATGGATAATTCATTTGGTTGTGTTTTAGGACAACATGACATTACGGGAAAAAAGGAACAAGCCATTTATTATTTGAGCAAAAAGTTCACAAGCTATGAGGCAAAGTACACTCTATTAGAAAAGACTTGTTGCGCTTTGACTTGGGTTGCCCAAAAATTGAAACACTATCTTTTGTCCTACACGACCTATCTTATATCTCGAATGGATCCTTTGAAATATATTTTTCAAAAATCTATGCCAACAGGTAGGTTGGCAAAATGACAGATTTTACTTACGGAATTTGATATTATTTATGTCACTCGCACCGCCATGAAAGCACAAACGTTGGCCGATCATTTAGCAGAGAATTCGGTCGATGACGAATACGAGCCCTTAAGGACATACTTCCCTGATGAAGAAATCAACTCTATTGAAGAAGAAATTCCTAATGATGGTCACATGTGGAAATTATATTTTGATGGGGCTGTCAACAAAAATGGAGTAGGAATTGGGGCAGTTCTTATCTCACCAAACGAATGTCATTATCCTGCCACAACACGACTTCGATTCTTTTCTACCAACAACACGATAGAATACGAAGCTTGCATCATGGGTTTGAATATGGAAATAAATCTGGATGTGCAGGAGTTGGTGGTTTTAGGGGATTCCAATTTGCTCATTCGACAAGCTCGAGGCGAATGGAAGACTCGAGACATTAAACTCATGCCGTACAAACAATGTTTAGAAAACCTCATCAAAAGATTCAAGTCCATTGAATTCAGGTACATTCCGATTTGTACGCAGGTGCGATCAGTGCCAAATTCATAGAGACTTGATTCACTCACCCCCTTTAGAGTTGCACCCTATGTCTGCTCCGTGGCCTTTTGTGGCTTGAGAAATGGACGTTATTGGGCCGATTGAGCCGAAAGCATCTAATGGGCATCGGTTTATTTTAGTTGCTATCGACTACTTTACCAAATGGGTGGAAGCTGTCACATTCAAATCAGTCACCAAGAAAGCAGTGGTGGACTTTGTTCATTCAAACATCATATGTCGTTTCGGCATACCAAAAATCATTATTACAGACAATGCAATGAATCTCAACAGCCACCGATGAAGGAAGTTTGTGAGCAATTTAAAATTGTTCATCGTCATTCAACCCCTTATCGACCCAAAGCAAATAGGGTTATTGAAGCGGCAAATAAAAACATTAAGAAGATTCTTTGGAGAATGGTGTAAGGATCTAGGCAGTGGCATGAAAAACTACCATTTGCTCTCTTGGGATACCGCACGACTATTCGTACGTCAGTCGGTGCAACTCCTTACATATTGGTTTACGGAACTGAGGCTGTCATACCCGCAGAAGTTGAAATCCCTTCTCTTCGAATCATTGTCGAAGCAGAAATTGAGGACACGGAATGGGTTAAATCAAGGTTAGAACAATTAGCACTGATAGGCGAAAAACGGTTGACATCAATTTGCTTTGGTCAATTATATCAGCAGAGGATGGCTCGAGCTTATAACAAGAAGGTACGCCCAAGAAATTTTAAAGTCGGTCAACTTGTTGTGAAACACATCCTTCCCCATCAAGACGAGGCCAAAGGAAAGTTTGCCCCAAATTGGCAAGACCCTTATGTTATTAAACAAGTGCTATCAAAAGGAGCTTTGCAACTGGCAAATATGGAGGGAAATGCGATGGACACAATTGTTAACGCAGATTCGATCAAAAGATACTACGCCTAACACTCTTTGTTATGACACTCTCATGATTGACATTCTCAAGATGAGAGGATAAAAATTATCCTCCTTTATTTCAAACACCACTTGTCTGGTGCAAAAAAAAAAAGAAAAAAACAAGAGAATTAAAAAAAAAAAGGTTTCATTGAACTACGTTCGACCTGATTCCTAAGAGGATACGTAGGGAGCCCTTCATTGGGGTTCGGTCTAATCATTGAATAAAACAATAATCATGTTCTTCAATTCTCCAAGGGTGAGACATGACATTGTGACCTACGGTATGTTACAAATAAAATAAAAAAAATAAAAAAATGAGAGAGTCTTATGAGTGAAAACCCTTGATAACGTTCAAATATACTTCTTGAAAAGAAATATAAACGATCGTATGCAATATATTTACCCAACTATGAGTCGGGGTCGATCCCACAGAGAATATGGAAAAATATTGTCAATAGTAAATATTTAACTCGATAGTCGTTATATAACAATGGGGGGGTTAAATTTGAAATAAAATAAACAAACAATAAAAAGATAGCTTTGAACTAAGTATTTATTTATATTCAAATTATTAAAAGTAACTAGGAATGTGTTCCTCATAAGCTCATAATGCAGTAATCCTAATAATAGTAATCATTTTCTAGTGTATTACATGCAAAGTGATAAGTTAGGTATCTCTAAATCCTTGGTCCGACATCTAGAGAATTTCACACCGCACCTTGGTTCGGCTACGTGTGTATAATTTACTAACCCTTACCTATACCTCCTATTAGACATCATAATCGATGTTTGGCTTAGTTATTACTTCGCACCAATCGACACTAGCCTATTAGATAGTATCACACTAAATCTATGTTGATAATTTTTTTCTTGTTAATTACCTCCTTAGTCCGGCAAGTAGTAACAAGGCGAGTTCTAACGTTGGCCACCGTTAAAAAGACTTCTAAACGAAAGAATTATCAATGCATGCAAAATACTAGTCAAGATTTGCTTATTTACTATTCATACTTTGTTAATCGCTCATGGTTCCCACAACCCTAATTTTGAAAGTTAGCTACTCATTATCTCAAAAACACAATCAAAATTTATTAAAATAAATATGTTTGTGTTAATCATAAAAAGTTAAGAACAATAGCTAAACTATCTTTTATTAATCACGAATACAAATAAATAATAAAGGAGAAGAAAGAATAAACCACAATTCTCCGGCCTCCACGGCGGCTCTTCCAAAGTTCCTAAGCTAGAAGAAAATTTATATTGTGTCTTGTATCTTGGTTCTTGGCTCCCTAAAGAATAATTTTTCATGCCCTATTTATAGACATAGAAACCCTAAATAAAATAATGAAGTTCAAGACAAATTAGGAAAAACAAAACCCAATTAAATTGGGTTTCCAATTGCTCGCTGGATTTCTTCAAATTGTTGGCGGCAGAGGGACGGTTAGCTATAGGCACGTGGCAGCAGTGAGCCAAATTCAAATTGAATTGGAAAGTCCTTCTTTGCATCATATATAAAAATATATTATTTTAATAAATTTAATCCATTAAGCTGTCTGCTTGATTTCCTTCTTCAACCTTCCATCTTTAATTCGTTTTAGCTCCAAACTTCTTTAACTTTACGTCAATTTACTCCTACAAATAAAATACACTATTTAGCACAATTTATAAAATTAATGCTCATAAAGGACATATATAAATAATAAATGTGAGGAAATAATGATTAAAAATATGTATTTTTAGTCTCACATCAACCCTCACGGGCACCATAAGACGATAATAAGTTGAGAGACAGAGATAAGAATGTCTTATTGGTGGAAAACCATGAAGGGCACCATTGATCAAATGATGACATTCCGTCTTGGCATGAGCACACAATCAAGATAGAAGTCAGACTATAGACTTGAAGGTACAACATTGTTTCATGAGATTCAGACAACTTAGAAGGATCAAACGTTCAGTCCAAATCCATGTCATGATTCATTAAGGTGGTCACGTACTTTCAGATAAGATTCTTTTCATTCATTTTAAACATTTACTTATTTCCTTCTTCTAGAGACATAACTTTTCTTTCATAACCATTTCATTTGTGTCATTTGTACTTGTGTTCGGTATTATTTGAGTCTCATTCAGCATAAACTCGCATCAAGTGAGAAAATCAAATTAAAGTAGTGAAATTGACTATGGTATTTCCAGTTGAATGTTGGGGGCATGCACAACATTGACTAGGGCTGTGAACCGATCGAAAAAAAAATATATCAAAAAAATCGATACCGTGTGAAAATCGGTAAAGCAAGAAAGTTGTTTTGGAAAGGATGAACCCCACAACGTGCACAAGATAAAAATGAGTCAAAATATTCATAAGAAGTGTTTCAAGGGAAGATAAGGACCGTCTATAAAGCATTTTCAAGCTATTCGCGCGATCGTCAATATGATGATTCTTTCAACCAACACAGATTCAAAGTCAAACTCCACAAGATATTCGAAGTCACAAACCAACCACCGTTTAGAAAATCTAACTAAATATTCTTTGTTTTAAAATAGGTACAAAGAAAAATCGTGCAAGTAATTCGCGAGAGTCAAACGCCACCACGTAAGTTCTTGAATCTCTGTCTCTCCTACCATATGCACCACAATAATAATGATAACAATAAAAAAAAAAGATTATTTTTCTTAATAAAATCTGGGGCATTTTATTTTATTTTTATTTTTGTTTATTTCTTTTATGTTTGGAAAATGTACAAAAATAAAAATAAAATAAAATAAATGATCTTAAGTATAATAATAATAATAATAATAATGTAAGTAAAAAAAATAAAAAATAAAAATAAAAATAAAAATAAAATAAAATAAAATAATATATATATATATATATATATGACCCGATTTTTATTTTTTCATGTCTTTACAGGGCTCAATAATCCCTGGTTACATATAGAGCACAATAATCCCTATTTTATTTTTCATGTCTTCACAGGGCACGATAATCCCTGGTTGCATATAGGGCACAATAACCCCTATTTTTTTTAAAAAAAAATTCATGTCTTCATAGGGCACAATAACGCCTGGTTGCATATAGGGCACAATAACCCCTATTTTATTTTTCATGTCTTCACAGAGTACAATAATCCCCAGTTGCATATAGGTCACAAAAACCCCTATTTTTATTTTTATGTCTTCACAGGGCACAATAACCCCTGGTTGAATATAGGGCATAATAATCCCTATTTTATTTTTTATGTTTTCACATGGTACAATAATCTCTGGTTGCATATAGGGCACAATAACCCCTATTTTATTTTTTTTCATGTCTTCACAGGGCACAATAACCCCTGGTTGCATATAGGGCACAATAACTCCTATTTTATTTTATTTTTTCATGTCTTCACAGGGCACAATAACCCCCTGGTTGCATATAGGGCATAATAACTCCTATTTTATTTTATTTTTTAATGTTTTCACAAGGCACAATAACCCCTGGTTGCATATAGAGCACATTTCATGTCTTCACAGGGCAAAATAATCCCTGATTGCGTGTAGGGCACAATAACTCCTATCTTATTTTTTATGACTTCACAAGGTGTAATAACCTCTGGTTATATTTGGCACAAATCTCACTTTATTTTTAAAAGTATATTATTATTATTATGCCTAGTATAAACTTTTATAGCTTTCATCAATAATTCACAAAATTTTCCTAGTGCATACTGGGGCAAAAATTTTGTTTCGTTTGTTTGTTTTGTTTTATAGCGTGTAGGTTTCTACATAGTATACCAATTTGAAGTTCAAGAATAAAATCCTCGTTTTGATTAGAGAAACGAAGAATGTCAGATGTCAATGACATTTAGAGTCGCTTTCAACCCATGTAACAGCTCAACATATCATGAATCATCTTCTCAAGAAAACAAGCATTCAAGAATATCATGTGGAAGAACGTCAACGACTCAAGCCAAATCATAAGTTTCAGATCATAAATTCAAATATCAAGATGAAAGTTCGGAATCGATGTACCTACCCAAAGAGGGTGAAGCAATAACCGAAGATTCAAAATGAAGACTCAGTACTAGTGGAGTAGATATGATTTTGTATCTTTCCCTTCTCTCTTATTGTATTTTTCCTTCTAATGTAACAGCTGGAGCTACGAACCGGAACCTCGACAAAACATCATTCGACTACCTAAAATTATTCTCCCGTCCCTTCCTATATATTAACTACACCTGATTCCTTATCATTAACTCAGGATAGGTAGTTTGTCTAAAGTTAGGGCGTGGTCAAACCTCTTCTCTTTTATTTATTTTCACATTTTTGGATCAATGTGTCAGTAAAAAATTAGTCACATTGTTCACGTCTTTGCATGAAAACTCTTCATGTTTTTCCAAGCAAAGAGGGGCATACTGTGAACACCTAATTTTTGACCAAAACATAATGATTCTACACCCAATTTTAATATTTCAGCAGGGTTATATTTAAAATAAATGAAAAACAAATAACTGAAAATTACAACAAATTATAAGCTCACTTTATATTTAAAGTTTAATAAAGAAAGCTTTTGAATTTAACGTATTTTGTTTTACCATTTCAACTTTTATCTAGTCCAAAAAAATAATAATAGTCGTATATATCATGGAAAAGTAGAAAAAAATAAAATAATAAAAGATAAAAAGAAGAGTCCTAAAAAATTCAAATTACCTTACCTTTATCCTAATTACCCCCAACTTTCTTAACTTATTTGCTAAAAATCCTCATCCCATTTAGTTTTTTTTTTCTTCTATTTTTTTTCCCCTCTTGCACGATCTTTTCTCTTTTTATTTTTTTTACACGTTTCTTTTTTCTTTTCTTTCTTTTCTGTTCGTTCTTTCTTTATTTTTTTTTATTTTTTTTATTTGTTTGTTAATATTATATTACTATTTTTCTTCCTTTATCTCAATCCTAAAATTCTCAACTAAATTTTAAATTAAATCATATTCCCACTCCATCACATTCCTATTAATTAGCACCAGACTCACACCCCAAACTATTATAAAAAATATACGCTTAGTAAAGAAAAAAATAGACGCATACACACAGAAAAAAAATAGAAACACAGAGAGAGAAAAAAATATAACAAAAAGTGAGTTTTATTTTTTGAGAATTAGGTCAGCGTTCGAGGTTTCGTTCAAGGTTTCGGATTCGTGGCTCTTTAAAGTTAATATTAGCTATTAACTTTGGAAATCAGTAGATAGTAGCAGTTGTTTTTGTGGTATCAATTTTCGCAGCGAGGTAACTCTAAATTCTCGCATGATTTAAATAGAATACTTGTATGAAAACTCGATTCCAATAATATGAAGTTCTTTGAATAACATATTATTATTATGTAATATCAATATGTGATGTATGTTGTGATTATTTTTGAGAATTTATGAATGCTTAGGAAAACGAAACGAAGATGTTTCTTGTTAAAAAAATAATATAAAAATAAAAATAAATGATGTACCATACATATTTTTATTTTGTCTTATGCTCTTTAGATGCACTTGATATTAAAATTGGTTTCATGATATTTAATTTTAAATAGATAATATTTCTTGGAGCTTAGTTTTCATTTAAGAACTTTTGTTGAAATTATTTGTAGACTTGTTAGCTTTTGATGTAAATAAAAAAAAACTTAATTAATTAATGATTCAGAAAAGCTATCTGGAATATGTTTGTCCTTTTATTTTTATTTTTGATAAAAAATAGTTTATCTTGATAATAAGCATAGGAAAACTATTACTTTAAGTGGAATTGTTAATTAAGAGGAGAATAAATCTTATTTAGAAATTTAGTATTAAGAATAATAATATTATCATTATTATAAATAATAATAATAATAATAACAAAAAATAAAGAGGAAAACTAATAAATAAATAAAGAATAAAAAAAATAAAGAAGAAAAGTAGAAAGAAACAGAACAAAAACTTAAAAAGAGAAAAAAAATGATTAAAACAATAAAATAAAATAAACAATAAAAAAAAAAAGACAAGAAGCAGAATGTCCAAAAAGAATAAAAAATATAAAAAGGATAAAGTAAAAAAAAAACGGAAAATAAAATACAAAGAGACAAAAAAAATAAAATTAAAAAATTAATTAATAAAACCCAAAACTTAAAAAAAAAAAAAAAAAAAAAAAAATCAAGAAGGAGAAATCTTTCTAAAAAATAGTCCTAATCTATTTAGAATTTCTTGCTAAAACTAATTTCAGATCACATAAAATTTTATTTCTATTCTAAATCTGATTAAAAAGAATACAATCCTAAAATACTTAAACTCAAAAAATCTCAATCCTAAACAAATTCTAATTCCTAGCAATTAGATAGCTATATATTTTCTATCTACAATAAAATTAAATAAATAAATACAAATACATGAAAAAGAAAAGGAGAAGAAAAGAAATTACAAGACATTTCAAGAGTTGTAAATATCAATCTATTAACTTTACTTTATTATGTTTGAATAAATTTATGTGATATACATTTTTTTAATTTTTTTTTAATTAACGAACATAAATTAATATAATATAAATAGGTTTAAAATAAATCAAATGATGAGGTAAATAACTTTTATTAATAAGTTAATAATACAATATTCGAAAATTAATTTAAGTTATATATAGTCAATGAAGCGACTGTGCTAGAATCACGGGACTCGAGGGGTGCCTAATACCTTCCCCTTGGTCAACAGAATTCCTTACCCGATCTTTGTTTTCGCAGACCAATAAAAATAAAGAGTTAAATTTCCTTTTGATTAGAGATTTAAATAATAAGGTGACTTGGAACACCAAAACTCAATTCCAAGTGGCGACTCTGAATAATAAAATAATCCCTTTTCAAAATGTCACTTTAATTGGAGAAACTCTTTTTTCTTTCAAAACATACTTAAATTAATTTTGAGGGAAAAAAAGAGGCGTGACAGATGGCGACTCCGCTGGTGATAACCATAATTCGAGCTTGTAAATATTGACTTGTGTATGACTTTATTTATTTATTTCTTCATTTATGTTTTGGATATTGTATTTATTGACTGAATGTGCTAATTATTTTTAATATTATTTGCATTACATTATAATTGTTTTCTCTCGCACAACTCTCTGAGTCTTCTATAATACAATTATGAGAATTGCGACTGCGCACCCCACTTCTGTCAAGATAGCCAGTGGATCGAAAATCCATGGCGAAAGATTTTTAGTCACACATGTTTAGAAAGGGTAGCACCCATGCACAAAGCAGGAAAGCGCTGCTATCGGTACGTTGCTACTCCCTAACTCGAGTTGTTCGCTCGTTTTACAGCCAGTTTAGATACCTTTCTCTACAAGTTCATCCTTAGTAGAACTAAAACTTTCAGACATGATATCCTTACTAGGTTTCACTTTATCTGCATCATGTGCATTTAACTTAGCAAAATTCGGCATAGGGGTCGGGTTTGTCTAGGACAGGTGCCTTTTCTTGAGACCATCATGTATATTCTTGTGCTACTTGTTGCATCATGTGGAAGACTAGAACAAATGTTGACCGACTTTAGATAATTGACTAAAGAAGAAATGTCTATTTTACCCATTTTCAGCAAATGATTCAAGATAAACATATTGAAAATAATGTATATATATATATATATATAATATATATATATACTCGCTTTTATCAAATCATCAAGTTTTACAAAAAATAAAAAAATAAAAAATAAATACATAAATAAAAAAGGTTATAATAATAATAAAAAAAATAATGCAATAAAATAAATTATTATATATATGTATGTCTTTAAATTTGTTTAAATAGGGCATATCCACCTTCTTTTTATTTCTTTTTCTTTCTGTTCTTCATGATTCAATTGTCAAAATTATCTCTTTATCCGGTCAGTTTCTCTGAAAACAACCTAGGCTTCCCTTAAGAAAGGTCAACAAAAGTCGTTTTCGAAAGAATGACCACTTTAGGCATTCTGAGTCATTTTTCATATATTTTTTTTCTATTATTTTAACTACTCCAACAAATGATTTCGAATTATCAAAATTTCATAAGTTAAATTTGGTTTTAAATCGCGAGTTTCTTTTCCTAACCAGGTAACCATGAGATCTATGAGATGTGATAAAAGACCAAGGGATGAAACAGTCGAAATGGTCAATGATCCCCCAAAGTTCATGATCACGGATAAAACCCCACCACTACTCATGGCTTGGTGGAACGATATGCATGAGTTTAGGTGAACTGAGATATTCAAACATCTTGGTTTCCTCACAGATATCATGAGATTTAGTCCTGACAGAGATTTGATCGAGGCTTTGATCCTTTTTTGGGATTCTACAAGCAATATGTCTCGCTTTAGCGATTTTGAGTTGACACCTACATTGGAGGAGTTGAGTGGTTTCACAGGGTTAGGCAAGGATTTCCGAAGCAAAACACTCATAGCCCCAAAACACTCATAAGGAGTGTTTCGATAATGGGTTGGTTTCCTTGGAATTTCTATACTCAAGATATGAAAAGAAAGAAGGATTTTCAGACTACGGAAAACAACTTAAAAATGGGCAACACCTCCCTACTTGGGAAAAACATAGACCAGAAGCATTTATGGTGGCCTTTTTAGGAACCATGGTTTTTCCAAGAAGGGATAAAAAAATCAGTATTCGTCTGTCGGGAATAGTTGCTGTTATGATGAAGAAAAAGAAATCCACTATCTTTCCAATGATGTTGGCTGACATTTATCGTGCTTTGACTAAATGTAGAGAAGGGGAAGACTTTTTTGAAGGTTGCAGCATTCTATTGCACATATGGTTTTTGAAGCACTTGTATCGCCATCGTTTTGCGACAGATTTCAAATATGTATGAACGAATTATATTTTGAACCACCCAGACAGGATGAAGGAATTAATAGACAAATTGCCAAAAGGTGTCAAAGCGTGGAGACATTATCTTCTTAAATTAATTGCATCTGATATTACATGGAACTATCATTGGCTCCCTGCGAGTGAGATAATTGTTATGTCTTCCTATCGTTCATTCTTTGTTCTGACAGGCCTTCGAGGATTCCAACCATACATACCCCTTCGGGTGCTATGCCAACTAGGACAAAGACAAATCTTACCTAGGGCCGAGGATACACAGAGTTTCATATGGGAGGTGTCGTCTGAAGATCGAGATCGAGAATCAGAAGCTCAAAAGATTTGGGGTGGTAGTCGAACTTTAAGCTCAAAAGCTATGGTAGACGATCGTGTTGAAGGAGAAGTAAACCCCTCATACCTCCATTGGTTCTTTGATCAAGCCCCTCTCAAAGTAATGCCCGAAGGATCAGCGCGAGAACTCAGAGATCGAGAAGAGGAAATTGAAGTCAGAATCAAGCAAGCTCGTCTTGAGGTGGAAAGAAATTACAGATCTACTTTGGATATCCTCAATAATGACCTAAAGAATGCTAGAGAAGAGTTGGCTCAACGTGATGCAATATTCAAAGAGAGAGTTAGATTGATTCAGAAAAAGGCTGAAAAGGAACATCAATCCACCATTTGAACCTTATATGAGGATTTGGGCATTGTCGCAGGCGCTATGGAGCAACAAGAGGAGGAGTATAAAAAAGAAAAGACCCTCTTAATGCACACACAAGCTAGACTACAAAATCAATTAAAAGCTTCGATGGTACGAGAAACAGACATAGCAAAGCGTTTCACATCGTATCAAGCAGAAGTCGCAATCGAGAGAAACCAATGGATGGGGGAGCGTGAAGAACTTCATAATCAAATCGAAGAGCTTCAGGCACATGAAGAGGATTTGACCCACAGGGTTGATACTACTCAAGAATGGTTGCAGAATTGTCACGAGAATATGGAAGAGGCCAAAGGACAAATGTTTCAGCTGACAGAGAGCTTGATTGATGTTTATGGTGGTTATCTACATCAGAGTGATGAGAGCCTGGGTCAACATGCGCGTGCACTGGCCCCACATCTGCCAAAAGCTTTGTTCAAGGTTTACTCTAGCCTAGGGGGCAATTGATGATCGAGAAATATTGGAGAAGGATTTTTATTATTATTGTTATTATTATTTCTTTTATTTTCATTTTTTGTCGAAGTTTGTTTCAATCTTTAAGTACTTTGATGTTTTGGTTATTTATTTTAAGAACATTTTGATTTGAATGATATCTTCATATAAATAAATGTCGTGTTTTCTTTTTTTCAATAATTCTTCTTCACGAACTACGTAATGATCTGATTCATGTTCAACATGATACGTAGGCAACCTTCAACAGGTTCGATCAAAATGCATTCAAAATATTCAGATAAGTAAAGTATGGGACTAAAAGACATAAGCAAGTCGTCCAAAGCCAGGATGAAACATAAAAGTCTTCCAAAACTCATTGTAAAAATAAGAATAATTTAGGTGCATAACATACAACGTGTGATTAATATTGCAAAGTGTTGAATCCTAACACATTTGTTTTTATATATAAGAGAGAAAGAGTTTAAATGTGGTTGGTTTGTGAAGAAAGCTGGCATCTCATCAATATAACATAAGATTAAAAAGGAAAGCAAAAATGACACGCAAAGACGGAACAGAGTCGGGAAATGACGAAGTCCAAAATCAAATGGTTGCACAAGAGTCAGTATCTGTAGAAGAGGTCAAAATGTTGAGACAACAGATGACCGAAATGTATGAAGTTTGGATGACTAGGCAGGCTCCCCCATCTTCAATTCGGGAATACCTGAATGTAAATATGTCATTCCCCATTCAAGTCTGAACAAGTGACCCGATTTATCCACCTGGATTTGGACCCTACGTTAACACATCTAATACTGCTGAAACTTCCTCGATACACCCGTTGAATCCACCCATGATCAATAATCCACTCTTCATGCCAACTGTGCAAACTAATGCAAATCCTCAACCAACACTAGTACAAAAATCCAATGATGATCCTATACCCAAAGATCAATACGGCCAAGGTCAGGCCCCTAAATTGACTTTCAAAATTCCTGATTCTTACCACCACACTCATCAATATAGTTCCTCCGTTAAGGTTGAAAAAACTATTAAGGATGAGGAACATGAAGAAATTGCAAGAAAAATGAGGAGTTTGGAGCAAAACATAAGGAATATGCAAGGGCTGGGAGGACACAAAAATGTCTCGTTCAAGGACTTATGCATGTTTCCAGATGTTCACTTGCCTATAGGGTTCAAAACTCCAAAGTTTGATAAGTATAACGGTCATGGCGACCCAGTGACTCATTTGAAAAGATTTTGTAATCAGCTAAGGGGAGTCGAAGGAAAAGAAGAACTTCTTATGGCCTACTTTGGAGAAAGTCTAACGGGTGTAGCCTTAGAATGGTTCATCGATCAAGATATTTCTCGATGGCATGTCTGGGATAACATGGCGCAAGATTTTGTCCAACAATTCCAATATAATATTGATATCGTTTCGGATCGCAATTCCCTAGCTAATATGAAGAAGAAATCGTCTGAAAGCTTTAGGGAATATGCCATAAGATGGAGGAGTAGGCGGCTAGAGTCAAACCGCCGATGAAAGACTATGAATTGATTGATGTTTTTCTCCAGGCACAAGAACCTGACTACTTTCATTACCTTCTCGCTGCAATGAGGAAGCCTTTCGCCGAAGCAATTAAGATCGGAGAAGTGGTAGAGAACGACATAAAATCGAGTAAAATTGTAAGTCAGATAGCCATTAGAGCTACCACACAAGCAATACAAAGCGGGTCAGGTAATTTTGTAAATCGAAAAAAGAAAGAAGAAGGGTCCATGATGACGTCTGGATCGAGAGGTATTCAAATGGGAATGAACCACCCTTATGTTCAAGTCCAACAAGAACAATCTAATTCTCCTCAACATTATTACCCATCCCAATATGCAGTTCTCAACACTCAAGCATATGTCCGACCTCATCAGCGCCAACAATGGCGGGCACCTGCCCACAAGGTTCTCGCCCCCAACAACAAATTTTCAGGCACCCCATAATCCACGTCCCCGGATGGATTATACAAGAGAACAAGGTCTAAAAGAAAACTTTACCCCAATTGGAGAGTCATATACGAGTTTGTTGCGGAAATTAGTACAATTAGGATTGGTTGAACCTGTCAATCCCTATTTGTCAATCCGAATGCAAGAGGCTTTGATCCAACTATTATATGTGAGTATCACACTAACACTCCAGGTCATATCACAGAGAACTGTTGGACTCGAAAAAAGAGTCATTGAGAAGTTGATTGAGGATAAGGTAATTGAGATACGCAATGAGGAGGCGTCAAATGTCACCAATAACCCACTCCCTGCTCACAATAAGGAGCATGTTGTGGGGATGGTAGACATTTATTAAGATTGTGAGCAAACATGTAGAACCAAAATGGAAAGCAGGGATTCAAAAGAAGAGTCGAGTATGGTTTTAGAATCCATACAAAAGGCACCGATAATTATGAATGGTGCAAGTTTAAATTTTGGAGACTCGAGAAAACTAGTGTTGTATGTCCCTGGAGCTGTAAAAAGAAGAGAAGTACCGTTGAATGGACCAAAATTATACATTCCTGGTAAGCTTCGAGCATTTGGTCAAAAACAAGAAAGTGTGAAAAAGCCAATTGTGATACAAATTGCAACGCAACTTCCGATGACAAACACTAAGACCGTTCCATGAAACTACAACAAAGTCGTTGTTACCCACAAGGGAGAAAAGATTATTAAATAAACAAATGAAACAAGAGGATTAACTCGTTCTGGGAGGTGTTATGCTTCAGAAGAATTAAGAAGAGACAAACAAACCAAAGAAAATCAGTTGCCGGTTAAAAAACCTGTCACTAAGGAGGAGGCTGAAGAGTTCTTGAAAAAAATGAAAGCTCAAGATTATTCTGTTATTGATCAATTGAGGAAACACCCGCTCAAATATCCTTGTTGTCATTACTCATACATTCTAAAGAGCATCGTGAAGCTTTGACCAGAATCTTGAATGAGGCACATATCTCAGAAAGTATCACGGTGGGTCACTTGGAAAAGATGGCCAACCGAATATTGAGGTAAATAGAATCACTTCACTGATGATGAATTGCCTTTGGAAGGATCTGGGCATAATAAGGCGTTACATTTAACCGTGAAATGTGAAGAACACTATGTGAAAAGGGTCATGGTCGATGGAGGATCAGGTGTAGACATATGCCCTCTTTCTACTATACAAAGGTTGAAAATCAACACGGATAGAATTCGTACTAACAATGTCTGTGTGCGTGCATTGATGGCGCAAAACGGGACACTCTTGGTGAAATATACTTAACTGTTACAATTGGACCAGTGGAGTTCGGAATCACTTTCCAAGTAATAGACATGGACACTTCTTACAATCTACTTTTGGGTAGGCCATGGATCCACCTGGCTAGAGCTGTGCCGTCTACTCTGCACCAAGTGGTCAAGTTTGAGCATGACAAACTGGAAATCATTGTCCATGGTGAAGATGATCTCCCAATCACCCGAGATCCGTCAATACCATGCATTGAGGCCAAAAGGTTGTGAATCCCTCAACTACCAGGCTTTGAGATTAAACAGTCAATCAGTTTTCGGTAGGGAAGCCTATACCACAACCTCATCTATCATCTGCTTCAGTCATGGTGGTGTCCCAGATGGTACAAAACGGCTATGAACCTGGAAAGGACTAGGTTTCTTGCAAGGAATTGTAGATCCATCAATCCGATGGGTAATCAAGAGACATTCGGTTTGGGTTCAATCCAACAGACTTGATAGAAAATGGCAAAAATCGTAAAAGAAATGTTTGAAATTTGTTGAGCCAATCCCTCATATTGCTCAATCTTACGTAAATCTCAAGGTGAACCAAGTCTAGACTCCCTCTCCAGAATGATGTGGATGAAATGTGTCAAGGTATCAAGGAAATGTTTTATGACGTAAAATGACTCAGATGGTGAAGGCACTAGTCACAGTGGATGTGCAATTCATCGGCCGGAATGTCAGCTCAACAACTGGGAAGCCACTCCTCTCCCTACAAGGAGGAGTCTTTACTTAATGTCGACTTTAATAATATGACATGCATGCGAGTTTACAGTTAGATCCTAAAAAGTTGTCTGATCTCGAACAATGAATCCAAAGTTTGACGAATATGATGAAGATGAAGCTTACGAAGAAATAAAAAAGATGGATCAATTTGAAAATAAGCCTAAACCTAATTTAAGTGAAAACTGAGGCGGTTAATTTAGGAACTCCTGAAGAAGTGAGAGAAATTAAAGATAAAGTATTCATATTGATCAGAACATTCGAGACGACATAATTCAAGTTTATTTGAATACAAAACGTCTTCGCGTGGTCCTACGATGACATGCCGGGTTTAAGTGCTGATTTAGTAGTTCACAAACTTCCAATACATCTTGTTTTTCCACCTGTCCAGCAAAAGCAGAGAAAGTTTAAGACAGACATGAGCGATAAAATTAAAAGGAAATCATGAAGCAATTGGACTGCAAATGTGATCAGAGTTGTCCAATACAACCTGTTGGCTAATGTTGTGCCAGTACCAAAGAAAGATGGAAAGATCAGAGTTGTGTTGATTACATAGAATTTAAACAAAGCAAGTCCAAAGGACAATTTTCCATTACCCAATATTCACATCCTGGTTGATAATTGTGCTAAACACGAGATTCAATCTTTTGTGGACTGTTACGCCGGATATCACCAAATTCTCAGGATGAAGAAGATGCAGAAAAAATGCTTTCACCACCCCATGTACATATTGTTATAGAGTCATGCCATTCGGTCTGAAGAACAACAACCTACATGAGAGCTATGACTACCATATTCCATGACATGATGCATAAAGAAGTTGAGGTATATGTCGATGATCATCATAAATCTAAACGCAAGTCGACCATGTGCGTGATCTAAGAAAATTCTTTGAAAGATTGAGAAAGTACAACCTCAAGCTTAATCCAGCTAAATGTGCATTTGGAGTGCCATCTGGCAAACTTTTGGTTTTATAGTTAGTCGAAGAGTATGATTGGACCCGTCTAAGATAAACCATTCGAGAATTGCCACCTCCAAAAACCAAAACTGAAGTCATGAGTTTTTTGGAAGTTTAAACTATATCAGCAGTTCATTGCTCAACTCACCCCACATGTGAGCCGATATTCAAGTTGTTGAAAAAGGACCTGCTATCAAATGGACAAGGAGTCAGGAGGCTTTGACAAAATTAAGGAATATTAGCAACCCTCCGGTATTGGTCCCACCAGAGTCTGATAGGCCGTTATTCTTATATCTTTTAGTGATGGATAATTCATTGGTTGCGTTTTAGACAACATACATTACGGGAAAAAAGGAACAAGCCATTTATTATTGAGCAAAAAGTTCACAAGCTATGGCAAAGTACACTCTGTTAGAAAAGACTTGTTGTGCTTTGACTTGGGTTGCCCAAAAAATTGAAACACTATCTTTTGTCATACACGACCTATCTTATATCTCGAATGGATCCTTTGAAATATATTTTTCAAAAATCCATGCCAACAGGTAGGTTGGCAAAATGGCAGATTTTGCTTACGGAATTTGATATTATTTATGTCACTCGGATCGCCATGAAAGCACAAGCGTTGGCCGATCATTTAGCAGAGAATCCGGTCGATGAATACGAGCCCCTAAGGACATACTTCCCTGATGAAGAAATCAACTCTATTGAGGAAGAAATTCCTAATGATGGTCATGTGTGGAAATTATATTTTGATGGGGCTATTAACAAAAATGGAGTAGGAATTGGGGCAGTTCTTATCTCACCAAACGAATGTCATTATCCTGCCACAGCACGACTTTGATTCTTTTCTACCAACAACACAACAGAATACAAAGCTTGCATCATTTGAATATGGCAATAAATCTGGATGTGCAGAGTTTTGGTAGGGGATTCCGATTTGCTCATTCGACAAGCACGAGGCGAATGGGAGACTCGAGACATTAAACTCATGCCGTACAAACAATGTTTAGAAACCTCATCAAAAAGATTCAAGTCCATTGAATTCAGGTACATTCCCAGGTTTCACAATGAGTTTAGCTGATGCTTTGGCCACCCTAGCCTCGATGCTTCCATACCCGGGTAATACCTATATTGACCCGTTGAAATCCAAGTTAGGGATCAACATGGTTATTGCAATATAATGAAGTAGAGCCAGACGGTGAGCCCTAGTATCACGACATTAAACGTTTTTTAAAAGCTAAAGAATATCCAATACATGCGATAGAGATAAAAAAAGAACTATTAGGCGACTCGCCAATGGGTTCTTCTTGAGTGGCGATATCTTATATAAAAGGACTCCAGATTTGAATCTATTGCGATGTGTGAATATTCAAGAAGCAGAAACAATTATGAATGAGGTGCATTCAGGGGTTTGTGGCCCTCACATGAACGGTTATGTTCTAGCAAAAAAGATTATCCGGGCAGGGTACTATTGGTTGACCATGAGCGAGATTGCTTTCGATTTGTACGCAGGTGCCATCAGTGCCAAATTCATAGCGACTTGATTCACTCACCTCCTTTAGAGTTGCACCCTATGTCTGCTCCGTGGCCTTTTGTGGCTTGGGGAATGGACGTTATTGGGCCGATTGAGCCGAAAGCATCTAATGGGCATCGGTTTATTTTAGTTGCATCGACTACTTTACCAAATGGGTGGAAGCTGTCACATTCAAATCAGTCACCAAGAAAGCAGTGGTGGACTTTGTTCATTCAAACATCATATGTCGTTTCGGCATACCAAAAATCATTATTACAGACAATGCAGCGAATCTCAACAGCCACCTGATGAAGGAAGTTTGCGAGCAATTTAAAATTGTTCATCGTCATTCAACCCCTTATCGACCCAAAGCAAATGGGGCTGTTGAAGCGGCAAATAAAAACATAAGAAGATTCTTAGGAGAATGGTGCAAGGATCTAGCAGTGGCATGAAAAACTACCATTTGCTCTCTTGGGATACACAACTATTCGTACGTCAGTCGGTGCAACTCCTTACTTATTGGTTTACGGAACTGAGGCTGTCATACCCGCAGAAGTTGAAATCCCTTCTCTTCGAATCATTGTCGAAGCAGAAATTGAGGACACGGAATGGGTTAAATCAAGGTTAGAACAATTAGCACTGATAGACGAAAAACGGTTGACATCAATTTGCTTTGGTCAATTATATCAGCAGAGGATGGCTCGAGCTTATAACAAGAAGGTACGCCCAAGAAATTTTGAAGTCGGTCAACTTGTTGTGAAACGCATCCTTCCCCATCAAGACGAGGCCAAAGGAAGTTTGCCCCAAATTGGCAAGGCCCTTATGTTATTAAACAAGTGCTATCAAAAGGAGCTTTGCAACTGGCAAATATGGAGAGGAAAGGCGATCGACACAATTGTTAACGCAGATTCGATCAAAAGATACTACGCCTAACACTGTTATGACACTCTCATGATTAACATTCTCAAGATGAGAGGATAAAAATGTATCCTCCTTTATTTCAAACACCACTTGTCTGGTGCAAAAAAAAAAAGAAAAAAAAAGAAAAAAAAGAAAAAAAAAAAAGTTTTATTGAACTACGTTCGACCTGATTCCTAAGAGGATACGTAGGCAGCCCTTCATTGGGGTTCGGTCTAATCACTGAATAAAACAATAATCATGTTCTTCAATTCTCCAAGGGCTGAGACATGACATTGTGACCTACGGTGTGTTACAAATAAAAAAAAAAAATAAAAAAATGAGAGAGTCTTATGAGTGAAAACCTTCACGGGCACCATAAGACGATAGTAAGTTGAGAGAAAGAGATAAGAATGTCTTATTGGTGGAAAACCATGAAGGGCACCATTGATCAAATGATGACATTCCGTCTTGGCATGAGCACACAATCAAGATAGAAGTCAGGCTATAGACTTAAAGGTACAACATTGTTTCATGAGATTCAGACAACTTAGAAGGATCAAACGTTCAGTCCAAATGCATGTCATGATTCATTAAGGTGGTCACGTACTTTCAGATAAGATTCTTTTCATTCCTTTTAAACATTTACTTATTTCTTCTTCTAAAGACATAACTTTTCTTTCATAACCCTTTCATTTGTGTCATTTGTACTTGTCTTCGGTATTCTTTGAGTCTCATTCAGCATAAACTCGCGTCAAGTGAGAAAATCATTAAAGTAGCGAAATTGACTACGGTATTTCCAGTTGAATGTTGGGGGCATGCACAACATTGACTAGGGCTGTGAACCAATCGAGAAAAAAATATATCAAAAAATTCGATACCATGTGAAAATCGATAAAGCAAGAAAGTTGCTTTGGAAAGGATGAACCCCACAACGTGCACAAAATGGAAATGGGTCAAAATGTTCATAAGAAGTGTTTCAAGAGAAGATAAGGACCGTCTCTAAAGCATCTTCAAGCTATTCGCTCGATCGTCAATATGATGATTCTTTCAACCAACACAGATTCAAAGTCAAACTCCACAAGATATTCGAAGTCACAAACCAACCACCGTTTAGAAAAACTAACAAAATATTCTTTGTTTTAAAATAGGTACAAAGAAAAATCGTGCAAGTATTCGCGAGAGTCAAACGCCACCAGGTAAGTTCTTGAATCCCTGTCTCTCCATAATATGCACCACAATAATAATGATACAATAAAAAAAAAGATTATTTTTCTTAATAAAATCTGGGGCATTTTATTTTATTTTTATTTTTGTTTGTTTCTTTTATGTTTGGAAAATGTACAAAAATAAAAATAAAATAAAATAAATCAAGTAAAAAAAAAAAAAATATATATATATATATATATAACCCCTATTTTATTTTTCATGTCTTCACAGGGCACGATAATCCCTGGTTGCATAAGGGCACAATAACCCCTATTTTTTTTTCATGTCTTCACAGGGTACAATAATCCCTGGTTGCATATAGGGCACAATAATCCTATTTTTATTTTTCATGTCTTCACAGGGCACAATAACCCCTGGTTGCATATAGGGCACAATAATCCCTATTTTATTTTTATGTCTTCACAGGGTACAATAATCCCTGGTTGCATATAGGGCACAATAATCCCTATTTTATTTTTATGTCTTCACAGGGTACAATAATCCCTGGTTGCATATAGGGCACAATAACCCCTATTTTATTTTTTTCATGTCTCCACAGGGCACAATAACCCCTGGTTGCATATAGGGTACAATAACCCCTATTTTATTTTTCATTTTCACAGGGCACAATAACCCCTTTCATATAGGGAACAATAACCCCTATTTTATTTTTCATGTCTTCACAGGGCACAATAACCCCTGGCATATAGGGCACAATAACCCTATTTTATTTTTCATGTCTTCACAGGGCACAATAACCCTGGTTGCATATAGGGCACAATAATCCCTATTTTATTTTTTCATGTCTTCACAGGGCACAATAACCCCTGGTTGCATATAGGGCACAATAACCCCTATTTATTTTATTTTTTCATGTCTTCACAGGGCACAATAACCCCTGGTTGCATATAGGGCACAATAACCCCTATTTTTTTTTTTCATGTCTTCACAAGGCACAATAACCCCTGGTTGCATATAGGGCACAATAACCCTATTTTTTCATGTCTTCACAGGGCACAATAATCCCTAGTTGCGTTAGGGCACAATAACTCCTATTTTTTCATGTCTTCATAGGGCACAATAATCCCTGGTTGCGTGTAGGCACAATAACTCCTATCTTATTTTTATGACTTCACAGGGCGTAATAACCTCTGGTTATATTGGGCACAAATCTCCCTTTATTTTAAAAAAGTATATTATTATTATGCCTAGTATAAACTTTTATAGCTTTCATCAATAACTCACAAAATTTTCCTAGTGCATACTGGGGCAAAAATTTTGTTTCGTTTGTTTGTTTTGTTTTATGGCGTGCAGATTTCTACCTAGTATACCAATTTGAAGTTCAAGAAAAATCCTTTTTTGATTAGAGAAACGAAGAATGTCAGATGTCAACGACATTTAGAGTCGCTTTCAACCCATGTAACGGCTCAACATATCATGAATCATCTTCTTGAGAAAACAAGCATTCAAGAATATCATGCGGAAGAGCGTCAACGACTCAAGTCAAATCATAAGTTTCAGATCATAAATTCAAATATCAAGATGAAAGTTCGGAATCGATGTACCTACCCAAAGAGGGTGAAGCGATAACCGAAGATTCAAAATGAAGACTCAGTACTAGTGGAGTAGATATGATCTTGTATCTTTCCCTCCTCTCCTATTGTATTTTTCCTTTTAATGTAACAGCTGGAGCTACGAACCGGAACCTCGACAAAACCTCACTCGACTACCTAAAATTATTCTCCTGTCCCTTCCTATATATGAACTACACCTGATTATTAACTCAGGATAGATAGTTTGTCCAAATTAGGGCGCAGTCAAACCTCTCCTCTTTTACTTATTTTCACATTTTTGGATAAATGTCTCGGTCAAAAAATTAGTCACAGTTCACGTCTTTGCATGAAAACTCTTCATGTTTCCAAGCAAAGAGGGCATACTGTGAACACCTAATTTTTGACCAAAACATAAAAATTTTACGCCCAATTTTAATACTTAAATATTATTATTTCAGTAGGGTTATATTTAAAATAAATTGAAAATTACAACAAATTATAAGCTCACTTTATGTTTAAAGTTTAATAAAGAAAGCTTTTGAATTTAACGTATTTTGTTTTAATCTTTCAAATTTATCTAGTCTAAAAAATAATAATAGTCGTATATATCATGGAAAAGTAGAAAAAAAAAATATAAAAATATAAACAGAACATACGTAAACTGAAAAAATAATAATAAAGAAAAAATGAAACAGAAAACGTAAGATGATTAAAAACAATAAAATAAAATAAACAACAAGAAAAAGAAGAAGAAGAAGACGAGAAACAGAGTGTCCAAAAAAGAATAAAAAAAAATATATAAAAAAAAATAAAATAAATATAAGGATAAAGTAGAAAAAAAAAACGTAAAAAAAATAAATATAATACAAAGAGACAAAACAAATTTTTTTTTTAAAAAAATAAAAAAATTGATAAAACCAAAACGTAAAGAAAAAAAAAAAGTAAGGAAAACAAAAATTAAAAATCAAGAAGGAAAAAATCTTTCTAAAACATAGTCCTAATCTATTTAGAATTTTTTGCTAAACTAATTCCAGATCACATAAAATTTTATTTCTATTTTTAAATCTAACTAAAAAAAAATACAATCCTAAAATACTCAAACTCAAAAAAAAATCTCAATCCTACACAAATTCTAATTCCTAGCAATTAGATACCTATATGTTTTCTATCCACAAATAAAAAAATAAAAAAATACAAATACATGAAAAAGAAAAGGAGAAGAAAAGAAATTACAAGACAAATCAAGATTTGTAAATATCCATCTATTAACTTTACTTTATTATGTTTGAATAAATTTATGTGATATACATTCTTTTTTAATTAACAAAAATATATTAATATAATATGAATAGGTTTAAAATAAACCAAATAATGAGGTAAATAACTTTTATTGTTAAGTTAATAATACAATATCTGAAAATTAATTTAAGTCATATATAGTCAATGAAGCGACCGTGCTAGAACCACGGGACTCGAGGGGTGCCTAATACCTTCCCCTTGGTCAACAGAATTCCTTACCCGATCTTTATTCTCGCAGACCAATAAAAACAAAGAGTCAAATTTCCTTTTGATTAGGGGTTTAAATAATAAGGTGACTTAGAACATCAAAACTCAATTCCAAGTGGCGACTCTGAATAATAAAATAATCCCTTTTCAAAAATGTCACTTTAATTGGAGAAACTCTTTTTCTTTCAAAACTTAAATTGAATTAATTTTGAGGAAAAAAAAAGGGGTGTGACACGTGGTAAGCTGGCCGCTACAACGGCCCAACTCCAAGGGGCTCCTACCGTCAAAGAGATGCCCTGGCCACTTAAGTGGCTACCGCAAAAGAGGTCAGCTGGCCGTTAAAGTGGTCTGCGCTCCTTGAGGCCCTTCCTTTAAAGAGGCATCCAGACAGCTTAAGCAGCTACCGCTAAAGTAGTAAAGGGCCGCTAAAGCGTCGCACCAGCAACTGCTATTGGAGCAAAATGCCCTAAGCTTTGAATGGACCCTTGAGATTCATCTGGGGTCCATTGAATGCAAATTGAGAATGCTACCCTATCTGGACCGACATTTTCGACTCAACAAAATCGACGAAACAACCAACAGAAGTCATCTCAGTAGAATGTTGACTCAGGCCAACATTTACAAGGCAAACAACAACAAAACACCAAACGTCACAAAGTCATCCAGATTGCCTCAGGATCCGAACCAAAGGTCATTCAAGACTAAACTCAGCATTCTAAGAGCTAATCGAGCTGACATAATTCTCATATGAGCATTTATAAAGAATGTTGACCGAAGTCAAAACTTTGGCCAAATTTCAAAACAAAAATGCCTAACAGCTAAAACTCGCACTGAAAGCCTCAGGACCCAAATCAACCATGCTACTACCAAAAGACCCCTTCTGGAGATAATGGAACCAACGTAAATCTCATCTGGCACCTGACTCTCATGTTTCCTAAAGTCAATTCCTTCACTTAACAAACTTCCAAAAAGACAAAAACTCACACCAAACTCTCTCAACCGTCTTGGGAAGTGTGCCACCCATCCCAACACTACAAAATACCACAAAGAAGCCATAGAGAGGGGAAGAATAGTAAATACAAACATAGACATGTAAATGACCACGAGGGTCATTACATTTACCTTTGTGTGCCAAACTCAGGCCAGTCGTAACCAAAAAGACGATAAAAAATGGTGGATAAGATTATCACCACATTCCAGGTGCTCGGTCCAAGTAACCTAAAATATTTTATCAATTTTATATATAAATTTTATACAACGCCTAGATAGAAAAATATTGTTCTACAGAGAAGAGGAAAGAATGCGCAAGCCAAAATATTCAGCTGTTTTATTCAGTCGCATCATGGAAATAAATAGATGAAAGAATCTTATTCTACCTTAAATACATAACTAAATTTCAGAAATAAAAGAAACAACAACAGTAAATAGCTCAATACTTCAACAAAAAAATATGAACATGCACAAAATATTGACCTAATTATCAATTAAAATAAAATGACCATTTCTGAAGACAACTTAAAAAAACTCAACCACCAAATCAAGGACTAATTTCCCAGGATATATTTTAAGACACAACCTTCTAGTGATATTTCCACTTTGGGCCTAGGCCCGCATGACTTGGCATGAGACAGAACATTTGAGCAATTTTAATATTATATAAAATTGTCTCTCACTCTAATTAGCCTTAATGGTCATTCTCCCTTGGTGAAAAAATGAAGTAAAATACGTTGGAGTAATTGCAAGTGGCCATCTTTTGGCAGGATGTATAATGGTCTTATGACCATAACTTCCTTATTTAAACCTCATTATTCTCTAATACATTATTTTACTCTTTATTCTATCGTACATGTAACCTATAGTTCATCGTTCATCCCTATAAATAGTGATGGTCTTCTTTTGGATTGAGTACAAGGAAGAGTTATAAAATTAAGAGATGCACAAGAAAATATAGAGTGAAAAAGATGAGCAATATTGTATTGTGTTTATATTAGTGTAGTGAAAGAGAGAGTTGAGACATAGAAAAATATTCAAGTCTTCAACTATATTCACTATACAAGAGAGGATAATTATATGTCGAAGAAGGTGTTCTTTTTGGAGCTTTGGACTGTTCAAACTAATCTAGAGTTGTTTGAGTTGTATGACGTTGTTGCTGTTGTATCCTGGAGGGGACAAGTCAAGGGTGATACTGCTGGATTGGTGTAGATTATGCCGTAGTGGATTTTGAGATATTCGTGCTTCAACCTAAATTTGTTTATTCATTCTTGTCATTTTATTTTCAATTTTAATATTTTGTATTTGTGGTATATATTACAACAACAATTTTAAGGAGATTTATGCTTTTGTTATAGTTTGAAAAAGTGTGGATATCAAGATAGAGATCTCAACATAATTCCGCTCAACGTCTCTCTCTTCAAGAGATGGAAGAGAAGAGGTGTATGGTAAAATATTTTCTACTTGCTCAATTCAAGTGGAGAAAAGGTACAAGAAAAAAAACTTTTTTTACCTAATATTTTTCATGAATAAAGTGATACTATATTTCATGAAAAATATATATTTAAATTCTTAAAATAGCGGTGGTTCATGAAATGAGGAAAAAGTCATTGTGAAAAAAAAATGATTTTTGCATCTTTGAGAAATTCTCTAAAAGGTGTTACAAGTGCATATATTTATTATGGAATAAATCACATGTTGTTATTTGGCTATAATGAGATGATTTTTGGATCTGACATGAGAGTTATAAATAAATGGGAAAAGGGTCTCCAAAATATTTCAACTTTGGCCGAAATTGCTGTTACGATACCAAACTTTATGAAGGACCTTTTACACCTGCACTATTTAATAGTGTATTTTAAATGTATATATGTGTCCACGTGGACACATTACTATTTAAAATGATGCACTATTTATGATGTCCACGCAGACACATATATACCTTTAAATACACTATTAAATAGTATAGGGGGGTAAAAGGTCCTTTTCAAAGTTTGGTACTGTAACAACAATTCGATCAAAGTTGGAGTATTTTTCAGACCCTTTTCCCTAAATAAATTATAAAAAACTTTTGAGTATTCATTTAACATGAAATGTTTTAGGTGAGATAAGCTTCATTCGGAATGAAAAAATACCATAAAACATGTCATGAAATTTTCCTTGTCAAGTCACATAATGTCGTAATTACAAAATACAATCTTATTGGTTGTGGGAGTCTTGCAATTGCTTTTGATTCAATTGTGAAAATTTTGTGACAAATAAAGAAGGAGTTTGCTAGCTTAATAAAAAAAATATGAGATATGTGATTAATTGCACTTTATATGATGTTGTGTACAACAATATAGCATCTACAAGCAAATCAGGTAAGTTTACTTGGTACAAAATTTGGTGATATTATGATAACTTAAAAGTTTTGTTGGTGCAGATGATAAACTCGGTGTTGTTTGATGGAAGTAACAAAAGCAAATCATGTTGGTTTCTAACTCTACTTTGGAGGTTGAAGTAAAAAAATATAAAGCTTTAATAAGTGAAAATGTGAATTGATTTTATTATATCAAACACTTTATTTTGAAAAATTATTTTTTCTGATTTTGATTAATTGTGATAGCACCAATCTATATATAATAATAAAGCTGAATATGAAACGGTGATGTGACGCTCTCTATGAACTTCAATCCTATTTATCTTTTTTTGTGATTTTTTGACCTTTTTTATAGTTATAAAATAGGGATAATGGTTTGAAAAATACTCCAACTTTGGCTGATATTGCTAGACAATCCACTCGTTTATATATATATATTAAAGTTGGATATAAGATAGATGATGTGCACCTCTAAAAAGTAGGATTCTTATTTATCTTTTTTCTCATTTTTTGAGCTTTTTCTTATATTTTAAAATTCATGTGATATTTGAAAAAACTCAAAAATATCTCATTTAATAAAGGATGAAACTGCCGTGTTAAGAGAATTAAAATGGACAATTATGCTGCTGTCACACCCCAAAACCGGATGTGATGGCACGTGTCCAAACCCCACCGGACACGTCAGCCTAACACCCAAAAACCCGACGATACGGAATTAATAAAACAAGAATAAGATAGAAAGATAAGCGGAAGTCTTTAAATAAACTCAACATAACCCCAGAATTGGTTGTCACATGTACAAACCTCTAATACAATCTGAATAAAATATACAAGTCTCATAGTAAAGTTCTAGAATAGAACAAAACAATAAATATAGATAACTCGAGGGCACGTCTGGAATGAACCGCTACCTCTCAAGTAAGTCTGGAAGCTCTAATCTGAAGACGAGTAATAAGTCGGATCTGATAGAGCTGTCAACCTACACAACTGTGTAGAAGCAAGGGTGAGTACCAAAAGCAACAGGTACTCGCAAGTAACACTAAACTAAGCTAAACTAGCAGCTACAAACAACTCCTTTCAATCCCAACCGAACCACCGAAACTTCATTCTAACAGCGAACCAACAACCTATACTACACAATCATAATCAACAGATATATCCAACAGTGTCTCAACATCAACCTCATATCCTCATGTAAGAGCAAATAGATCATATATCACATGAAGAGGGGCAAATAGGTAAAATCCACACACCACAGACAAAGATGAAGTCAAATGCGATGCAAATGCAATAATGATGTCATGTAGTCGTGATGCATGTCTGTCCTAAGATACACATTGTTGACGTAATCAGACCGCGCTGAATACTCAAATCAGAACCCATGGGGGCCACACATGGACCATGTATCACCGCCGGAACCAGATCCCATCGGCATCCAAATCGCTAGCCGGAGCTAGTCCATCTCATATATCTCTAGCCGGAGCTAGTCTCAACTGTGTCTCATATCCATCCATCCTCATATCAGTGTCTCAGAACTCATGCAACAGATAGTTCACACATGGGATGAATAATGAATATGCACATGTCATCAATCACAATCATATCACGATCACATCATAGTATTACACATTATCTGTCTCAATCACAACCATATCACGACCACATCATAGTATTACACATCGTCTGTCTCAATCACAACCATATCACGACCACATCATAGTATTACACATCATCTGTCTCAACATCAATGTCTGTATCAATCATAGCCTACTCATGCTCTTCTATCCCCTCAATATCAGTTATCACATGACTTATTCAACAAATTCAAGTCACATATAACACACTTAGCTCGTTTTATTCCCCATCTTTCATTTACAACAATTTCAATCAACAAATAAAACTCATCCTCAATCCCCATTACTCCCCAACACAATTAGGAAAGTAGTCATGTGTAGTCTAAGAGTTTAACAAAGTTTAGAAGTCACTTGCCTCAAAACACTTCAACTAGTAACTCAAATTTGAGTTTTACCCTTCCGAGCACGCTCCAAATCACCACAATCTATTCATAAATGGAATCCACAATCAATACGAATCTAACAACACCAATATCGTGAAATTTGGAGAAAAAGGGTAAAATGGTCAAAAAATCTCGTTCCGAAAATATTCTCGAAATCTGGAAATTTTTAGTGAAAAATGTTCCCCAAGAAATTTAGAATCCAATAGTGAAAACCGTTTCGAAAAAGGAGTTGAAATGAGTTCACAAACTCAAATTTTCTATTAAATTCGGATTAGGCAAAAACCCCAAATTTTACAGTTGAGATCTCAAATTTTGATGTTAAAATCCATAAATAATCGATGGAAATCAAATATAAGTTGGAAATAACTTACCCAATGAATTCCTTGCGAAAACCCACTTGAAATCACCTATTTTCGAGCTCTCAAAGTCTAAAAATGGAGAAATGGGTATTTTTCAAGTTGGGGGAAAATGGCTACTGTTTTTGACTTAAAAAGGACTGCTATGCAGCTGAAACACAACAATAACACCAAAGTTTAAGTCCCCGTTGGACCCTCGGATTCGTTCGGAATCTCGTGCACACAAACTAAATATGTACCCCCACTAAATTCGACGTTCCGGACTCAATGGAACCGTCGGAATTTGAATTCGAGGACTCCTTGACCCGAAATTCAATAAGATGCAAGAAACTAGTTTAACGCCAAAAAAATTCGAAACTCAAACGGAGCGTCTAAAAATTCAACCAAGACTCATTCTAGACTTAGAATCGCCTCCCGAAACCAACGGTACTCTCGGAATTTCAATCTGAGCCTCGGAACCTCATATGTTGACCAAAGTCAACTCTTTATCAAAATTTCACAACTTTAGCAACTTAGGACCTCAATTCTTCGTTTCAACTCCGTAACTTCACACAGACCCGTTTCGACATTCTAAAACTGCCGGATCGACGGAAATCCGATCCGAGTCCCGAAACTCCAAATGACTCGAAAAAGCACTTTTAACCAACTTTAACTCATAAAAACTCAACTTCTCAAAAACTCAACTTTTTATCAACTTTTCCTCAAACCAACTTTACAACCACAAGACATAGGACTCGGGGCAACTACCGAAAGGGCAAAATAGTCATTTCCACGAAAAATCACCAAAATGACCTTTCGGGTCATTACAGCTGCCGTGTTAACAGGGAATTAAATGGACAATTATGCTTGATTATTCTTATTATTGGCTTTGCTCATTCCTATTCCTAACTAATATTACTCTCTTCTCATGTCTTTTTGTGTAATTTTAAGTATGATATTGTTTCCATATAAATTTGAACATAGTTGGGTAAGTATTATTAATACAGTTTTTATAATTATTCATTTTCAAGGAAGAATTGAGTGAATATTGAGTTATAATTTTCTTCTAATTTGATAGTGAACGTTTTATCAAGAACTTAAATTCTTCAATCTTCACTCAATTTGTTTGCTCCGTCTAAGTCATTTTAAAGTGTGATAAAGATCAAACAAGGAAATGAATAAAGAAATAAAGGATATGTGGATTAATACTCAAGCTATTGAAATTATGGGCAATAAGGGACTAAAACCCTCACCTCCCAATTGACTTCAACAACCTAACTTCAACCCAAGGAAGGATAATCAAATGAAACCAAGAATCAAAAAGTGGTAACACTTTGATTAATCAAACCCAATAAGTTAACTAGCAATCCTAAGAGTTCACCCTAATTACTCACTAATTACTCACTAAGAAGATACTACAATCTGAGAGTCAATATTCAATATAGTCTAAGTCTTCCGAAATGAAAAGACTAATACTTATACTAAAGAAATAAGAAGACACTTCTTTGACAATTTTACCCTTAATGAGATAAGGGCCTTGTTTGGTTGTCTTCTTTTATGAATTCTTGAATTCATGAAATGACCATTTGTGTAACACCCCATGTTTTAGTTAGTTGAACTAGTGAGTTCTAGAGCCTTTGGGGTGAGGTTTGGAGTGTCGTTTAAGGGTTAAAAACAAATAAATGGCTCCCATACTTAGAATATCAGGATTAGGGGTTAAACGTCCGGGTACGACTCCCCAAGGACCACCCAAGGGGTCCTTGAGGGGGAACCCCAAAAACAGTCCCCCAAAATTGTCAAAAGTGTGATTCACGGTTGCAAACCACGCTCAGTAGACTAAGCTACGCCCCGTGGTTCATGGTCGTGGATCAGGCCTGAGTTGGCCTGCAATTTTTGAGTCTCTGACCCAAACCACTAGACCAATCCACACCTCTTAGACCAATCCACGGTCCGTGGATGGTCAAGTCGTAAGTGCTGCCAGTTTTTCAGTTTTAGTTTTTAAGTTAGTATTTAGGGTTAGTTTAGTAATTAGTTTAGGGGCTAGGAGGGGCAATTAGTTAGTTAATTTATCTCCTATAAATAGTTAATAGACCCTAAACTAATCACTTTAATTCATTCATCTAAAGACCCCCAAATTACTCCCTTATAAATCCCCTATCTAGAAGAAGAAGAAGAAAGGAAGTGTGGCAGCAGCTTAGGGAGATTTTCACCATTGATTCAAGGCTTTTTTGGGGCTTTGATTGAAGGTATGTGAAGCTTATTCATCCATGGGTTCTTCCACCCATGGACCCCCCTTAGAAATCCCCCAATTGTGAACTCAAAAACCCAATTCTAGCTAGGGTTGTGATTGCATTGTGGGTAGGGCTTGGGTGTGATTCCAATCTAGTGGATATCACCCAATTATGATTGAATTGTATTTGTTTAATGATATTATGATGAATTCATGTGATTTCTATGATGAACCCTAATCTAAATTGATGAATGTGATTATTGTGGGTTGATACCATTAGAGGAAAAATTGAAGGTTCTAAAGTGATCTTCCTATTTCAATGTCTTGAATACTAATTGATCATAGTTAGGATCATCTAATCATGAATTGAACTAGATTTAATTGAATAGGAATGATCTTGACTTGTAAAGTTGGAATTGAACCTTTATGATCAAGTATACTAGAATCATCTTCTAAGGAACAATGTGATTGAATAGCTTGTAATTTAACATGGATCATGATAGAATGAAGTTAAGCTTGAAAGTAGGGCTTGTAGCCATCATTGTTAGGGCTTTGGGGTAAATATAATATGATGTGATCTTGTGGGTAATTCTCTTCCTCTTATACACTTAGACATGAATATGCTAGGAGATTCAAGTTCTCTCACATAGAAGGATTCTAGTTGACCTACTAACCTAAAATGAATCAAAGAATGTTAGACTAGATAGCTTGAAGTGTGATATATGATCCCTTCATGTATAGCCTGACTTAGTAGGATAAGACCAAGGTTGATAGCTTAGGATGAGGAGCAATTCTCTCCTAAGGGATAACTTGACTTAGCATTGTAGTATGCATCTCATGGTAGCATGAGTTAGTAGTAGTCATGGTAGCCTAGGATTGAGGATTTATACTCTCCTATGGGTAGGCTTAAACTAGCATTGTTAGGATGCATTCATGGTAGCTTGACTTGGTTTGCGAAGACCATTTCATGGTAGCTTTGGGATAGAGGACTTAGACTCTCCTAAGGTAGCTTGACTTGCATTGTAAGATGCATTTCAAGGATAGCTTGAGTTAGGATTAGTCATGGTAGCTTAGGGTTGAGAATCACACTCCCCTATGGATAGCTTGAATTTGTGACCTAGTACACTTGTAAGGGTAGCATGACTTAGTTGTTTAGGACTATTTCATGGTAGCTAGGATAGACACTTGTACCTTTCCTAGAGTAGCTTGGACTTGCATGTTAGTGTGTATTTCCAAGGTAGTTAGCTTAGCTTAACCTAGTT